>NC_067115.1:1124354-1374804 GCF_021347895.1 Acanthochromis polyacanthus
AAAGCCAAAACAACCAAAACAGAACCAAAACAACCACAAAGAGAAACAAAACAACCACAAAGACACACAAAACAACCAAAACAGAACCAAAACGACCACAAAGAGAAACAAAACGACCACAAAGAGAAACAAAACAACCACAAAGAGAAACAAAACAACCACAAAGACACACAAAACAACCAAAACAGAACCAAAACAACCACACAGAGACACAAAACAACCACAAAGACACACAAAACAACCAAAACAGAACCAAAACAACCACACAGAGACACAAAACAACCACAAAGAGACACAAAACAACCACAAAGAGAAACAAAACAACTACAAAGAAGCACAAAACAACCAAAGAGACACAAAACAACCACAAAGAGAAACAAAACAACCACAAAGAGGCACAAAACAACCAAAGAGACACAAAACAACCACAAAGAGACACAAAACAATCACAAAGAGAAACAAAACAACCACAAAGAGACACAAAACAACCAAAACAGAACCAAAACAACCACACAGAGACACAAAACAACCACAAAGAGACACATAACAACCACAAAGAGAAACAAAACAACTACAAAGAAGCACAAAACAACCAAAGAGACACAAAACAACCACAAAGAGAAACAAAACAACCACAAAGAGGCACAAAACAACCAAAGAGACACAAAACAACCACAAAGAGAAACAAAACAACCACAAAGAGGCACAAAACAACCAAAGAGGCACAAAACAACCAAAGAGGCACAAAACGGCCACAAAATGACACAAATAAAACCAAATAAAGCTGAACCTTTTCAGTCTGACGTTTTTCTTCTCTGTTGCTCATCTTCCTCGTCCTCTTCCTCGGTCTTTCCTCTTCTTCCTCGCTAAGCTCCGCCTCCACAGGTGAGGATGACACAGTGGGTGTGGCCCGTGCTGCCGCCGCTCGTTTACTGCTGACTGACACTGCAGGAGATTTACCTCCTTTCACAGCCGAGGGAGCTGAACACAAAGAAACATGTTTGACGAGGAAACAAACAAAAACACTGCCCCCTACAGACAGACACAGGAACTACAGAAACACTGCCCCCTACAGACAGACACAGGAACTACAGAAACACTGCCCCCTACAGACAGACACAGGAACTATAGAAACACTGCCCCCTACAGACAGACACAGGAACTACAGAAACACTGCCCCCTACAGAAACACTGCCCCCTACAGACAGACACAGGAACTACAGAAACACTGCCCCCTACAGACAGACACAGGAACTACAAATGCTACCTTTCTGGGAGGACGAAGGCCTCGGAGCTGCCACAGCCGCCATCATCCATGCAGGTAAAACTCTCCTCCTGGTTACAGACGGGGCATCATCTCTCTGAACATCCTCCACTAGTCGAGCTGAGTCTTCCTGCAGGAAACAAAAGAGAAAGCTGCTTCATGATTGGCTGCTCACCTCCACACAGTGATCCATGCTAAATGTGACAAACTAAACATCCTAAAGGACGGTGCAGCTAATATTTACTTACTTTCAAACATTAAACTTAATTTATTTATGTTGTCCAAACCAATAAAATAAATAAATTAAAAACAGAAAAGTGATGAATTATGAAACTGTGAAATCTAGAAATACATGAAGAAAGGAAAAATTCTGAGATCGACAGAAGAAACTGTTGATGCTGCAGCAATCAGCCTTTTGACCGACAATTTAAAAATTAATATTTTATTGATGTTAACAGTCCAATCATCAACGTCTCTCATTTAGTTTCTCTTTCTTTTTGTACTAGTTTCTGATTTTTTTGTGGTGCTTTTCTGTCTCTTTCTCGTCATTTTGCTTTTTTTTATGCCAAGTTGTGTCTTTTAGTGGAAATTTTGTGTTTTGTTTTATCTTCAGACATTCATGCTGCATCTAGAATCATCATCTCCTCAACAGGTTTCATGCAGCCCCATATCATCCTTAATTCCGTTCTTCACTGTCAGGACTATGCATTCACTGTGCTCGTAACGGTTTAGGTCGTTTTTCATTACCTCTGAGTACCACCTCATCGTGGGTGGAGTCGTCATAGCACGACGGCCCAGCCACGGAGTTAGCATTGATGGCTAACTAGCTAGCTTACTGTCTGCACATAAAAGACAACGTTCCTTTCAAAATATACTTGTTTAAAGTGAGCTCACCACCAATGGGATAAATAATGTAAAAGATTATTGAAGTCTCAAACATTCACTGGTTTTCATGAAGGACTCGCTCTAGTGTGTCATCACTCCCTGTCCAATCAGTGTCCTGGACTCCGTAGACGTCACATTATTGGCTCAACTCAGCTCACTGGGAACCCTGGTCGAGTAGGAACCAAAATAGTAGCTGGTACCAGGAACTACGTCCCAATGGAAAACCTCACAAACTGAGTAGAGTTGAGCCGAGTAGGAGCTGGTGGAAAAGCACCATAATTAAGACTCAGCAAACCTGTTTGGGACTGCTGCTGGGACTGTTGGTGTCCTCGATGTTTGATGGAGCTGCTGGTGTCAGAACGTCCTGAGGTGGACTCTGGTTCTGCTTCTGGTCTGGTCCAGCAGCAGGAGAAAGCTGAAGTTCCTCCTCGTCAAACATCTGGCTGTTTCTGCGGGAAACAACACACAGAAATGTGAAGCTTCTGAAAGTCCATTTTCCTTTATTTCAAACTTTCCTGAGTGCTGCCGTTAGAATATGGACTTGAATTCTCCATGAGCTTCGGCTGGTTTGAACAGTGGGAACATTTGTTGGAGTGTCCTCTTCGGTCCGTTTGATCTAAACTTCAAACAAGCATCAGGATAAAGCAGAGGAAAGCAATCAGAGATCAAAGATGACCGACACCCAACAAAAACCCCACGGTCTGCCTATATGCTGGCTTTTAATTGAGCCATCAGGTACCAGTGAAACCCACACAGATCAAAGGTGAGACATTAATTTAATGAAGACTTCATTAATTATTCATGGGGACGTCGTGAGTGAGATTCATCTCTTGATCTTCATGCATTAACATGGAGAGGAGCGTATCTGAGGTGGTGAGTACCTGGGAGTGTGTTCCTCTCCGCCCACCGCCACCACCTCGTAGATGAACCGACCCGGCAGCAGCGAGAACAAGTCTCCATGATGGAGGAGGTGCCAGGAGTCTTTCTGCAGAGGCCGAGGCTCATCGCTTAAGGACGACTGAACGAAGCAGGGATTCAGGTGGATCTGCAGAAACCAAAAAAACAAAACCAGGGAAGGTAAAAGTTAGAGGTCACGGCAGCAACAGTTACCAGTCACACGATTCTGAACTTCATTAGTGTCATCAACAATCATCATGGTCGTTTTGCGTCTTTATGTGGCCATTTTGTGTCTCTTTTTGGTTCGTTTTTGTCACTTTTTTGTCTTTTTGTGTTTTGCTTTATCTTCAGACCTTCATCTAGAAATGTCTTCAGCACCTTCTGACCTCATGCAGCCCCAGATCATCACACCTCCACCTCCGTGCTTCACTGTCAGTACCATGCATCCACTGTGGTAGTCCTGGTCAGGTTCTCACCAAACATCTGGACTCCATCTGAACCCAACTCATTGATCTTCATCTGACCAAAGAATGTTCTCCAGCATCCATCAGGCTTCTTCTCATGTTCTTCAGCAAACTTTCATCTGGAAGTTTAGTTCTGAGCAGCAGCCAGGTTTAGTTCTGGTCCTCCGTCCATAGAGGCTGATGTTCTGAAGGTTCCTTCACACTAACTCTGGTTTCCATGGAGAACCCCTGAACCAAGTCTGAAGCAGCTGATGTCTGTTTTTACAGCTGGATGGAGAAAGTAGTTCACTGTCTGTGGAGTCATTTTAGGAGCTCTGATTAGTGGAACTATGACTCCTTCTAGACCTCCTGATTAGTGGAACTATGACTCCTTCTAGACCTCCTGATTAGTGGAACTATGACTCCTTCTAGACCTCCTGATTCCTGCTGACTCTGTGCTTCGCTGGTTCTTAGTTGCTCACTGATCTTCTTGGATCTTTTCCATCTTTGTCGAGTCTCTCAGTCAGATCTTTCACTTTGTTGATGCAGTTTGACTGATTGGAAATCACAGTTGGACTAAAAACAACACGGTTTCTGAGGTGACCCAGTTCAGAACCCCAACATGTCCGTGGTGTTGTTCTGGGCTCGACTGATGGAGCATCAGTTCAACCACTGAGGTTCCACTTCAGTCAGTTTCTGTCCATCAGAAGCTTCTCTGTTAAAGAACCGACCGTCGATAGCTGTGGATGGTTTACTTCACATTCTGACGCCCTGCAGGAGGAAACCTTCAGCTGACGGACAGATCTCCAATGAAGAAGGAATGAAGATGAACTTCTGGTGGCGCTGCAGAGCCTCTGGCTGCATCATTGATTCCACATCTGACTTGAAATGGACGAGAAGCTGTGCACCGTTCATTATTCTCCTGGAAAGAACCTCTAAGTCATTTAAACAAACGGTGATTTATGTCTTTAACCCTGCAGACCTTCGTCCTGCTGATGAGTATCTGTGGAGCTGCACAGAGGGGACATTTGCTTCAGGACCCACGGTGATGTTTCATGAGCTGAAAGATGCTTCTCATCGTCTTAAAAATGAAAACGTCTTATGAAACGTTGCCTCCAGTTTAAAAGGGTTAATGTTGGACAAAGTGATGCTGATTACAGAAACTAGTGAAGCAACAGCAGAGGGACCTTCATCTGGAGAGGAAACCAGTATTTACAAATTAAATGGAGTCATTTCAGTTGATATTTAAAAGTAATTTCTGAGGATTTTTCTCCTTTCAGCCCTGAACATGAAATGTGATGCTCAGTTTGTGGTCATTTTCTGTCTCTTTTGTGGTAATTTTGTGTCTCTTTGAGGTTGTTTTGTGTCTCTTTGTGGTCATTTTGTGTATTATTGTGGTTATTTTCTGTCTCTTCTGTGTTTTTTGTGGTAATCATCTCTCTTTGTGGTCGTTTTCTGTTTCTTTGTGGTCATTTTCTTTCTTTCTGGTGGGTTTGTGTATTATTGTGGTTATTTTCTGTCTTTTTGTGGTTATTTTGTGTTGTTTTGCAGTAATTTTCTGTGTTTGTGGTAACAACTGGAGTCAGTTCAGTTGATGTTTAAAGTAATTTCTGAGGTTTATCTGTTTTCAGTCCTCAACATAAAATTTGAACATAAACGTTTCTTCTAGTTTCCTAAAAGGTCAGCAGCAGTTCAGCCATAAATTACAGGAGATTTACAGAAACTTCTGAGCTAACTGATGAAAACAGAGCTGCCGTTGATGTATTTAAGTTTAAAGTCAAAGTGCATTAAAATCAAGGAAACATGAACTTTCCAACGGTCCCTGAACTCATCATCTGTTCCATCTGAAGAAAATCAGGAGCTCTGACATTTAAATATTGTTTGGCAGAGAGAGACGTTTATAAAAAGCAGAACATACCGGTTTGAGCCTCAGCTGTCCGTTCAGGTTCTCCAGCAGCCCGTGTTGTCTGGAAACTCTTTTATCGCTGACCTGAGACGACACACAACAGATCCATCATTCTAATGAATAAAAGTACAGATATAAAACTGGACAGAACAGCTCAGCTAGTTTTCTGACACCAGCAGGAGTTAAACCATGTTACTAAAAATCTGTCGACCGCATATCAAAGCAGACTTTTCCTTATACTGACTCCTGCACAATAATCTATAGGACCAGACTTCATTGAAAACATCCCCAATTTTACACCAGACTCCATTCAACATCACATCACTTGTTCCAGGTATAATCCTTATTTCTTTTTGTTGGGGACTTTTCTGGAAAACACAAAAATACGAATGCATCTGCACAAAAACTTCTTGTAGCAGTCTTTATTCGGATTTTAGTCATTTTTAGACTCACAGTCAGAGGGAACCTGATTGTTTTCTGTCAGGATCTAATGTTTCTGTACAAACATCTACAGCACCAGACTTCAGGGAAACTTTACTAAATTCTAGACTTGATTTTATTCATGTCCCTGCGTGTATCTGATCACTTATTATCAATTGATGACAGATGGACCGGGTGGACTCACTCCCAGGAACGGACCGCGGCCCACGACCGTCTCCCCCGGCGGCAGGTGGACGGGATCCCCGCCGTCCACCGGGACCAGGTCGAAGTCGGACATGACGGTCCCGTCCAGGTGGTTCTGGCAGCTTTAGGCAGAATTAACTTTTCCGAGTCTTGCTTCCTCAGGACAGGAAGTTCTGTTACCCCCGGGGCAGGTCTAGGAGGAGCCGGGCGGTGCTTAACTGCCCCTCTATCTACCTGCCGGGGGTTCGAATGAGGTCGATTCTGTGTGGAAGTGGAAAGAGCAGGAGAGAAAACAGCCACAACTTCTGCTCCCACGATCCTACACTTCCGGGATGCATCGGAGTCTGCGCAGTAGGCTTCACGCAGAACTCTATTCTGAATCCAACCGTTTTTACAAAAGTTCCTGTTTCTATGCAAAGTTTTTGTACATATGAAATAAACCGAGGCGGATTACCACTAAAGAGAGGCTGATCTTAAATTGGGATACACGAAACATAAAGAAATGCTTGTTTTACACCACTGTACACAACTGTTTTCGTTGTCTCTGTATTTAGTTTGATTCACTTTGCGTCTCTCAGGTTGTTTTCAGACATTTCCATCTCTGTAGTCTTTTTTATTTTTTTGTCATTTACCCATTGTTACAAAAATAAAAAAAGAAATTCAAAAAACTTATTTGGAAGAGGTTTGTGTTACACATTCAAATATGATTCTGTTTGTTTAAAAAAAATAGACAAATGATTTATTTAATTTGTATTATTATTTAATCAAAAGTAGCGCCGAATTAATGAGGCATGTTAATGAATCCAGAAAATATTTAATGTTTGATTTTTCGCCGTTAAATCACTTCACACGTTTGGGATTTCTCCTTAAAATAGCAGATTATTGAACGGAGTCTGGCCTGCTCTCGGTTAAAGTGAATTTTTTAAAATCCACAATAAAATCTGTTCGTGATCATACAACACTTTTAAATCTATCGGTGCAAAAAAAATAACAAATTGCGAACTATAATCGAAAGGATTTTTTGATTAGCGTGTTTTTAAATGTATTAATTTAACGGTCGTGTGAGCCTAGTGCGCATGTCAGGGACGTATGAGCCCAGTGCGCGTGTCAGCGACACCACGTGATGCCGTGTGTGTGTAAACAACCGTTGGGACATTTAAACGGTCAGCTGTCCGAGAACCGGAGCGACCAACCGACGGTAAGACACCGGTATTCAGACCGCTAGCCCCGCCGCCTTCTCCTTCAAACCGCCGATACACGTTCACCGTCGCCGTTTCTCCGGTAAAAAAAGGCGTTTGGTGTGAAAATGGGAGAAAAAGGAGTGTGTTTGGGCCGCTGTTAGCCTGCTAGCCGAGCTGCTGCTAGCGGGGCGGAGGCGACAGAACGCGTTTCAGTAATAATTCACTGGGATGTGAACAAAGTCCGCCTCAGTCCGAGAAACAACAGACAGAAAACACTTAGTTTAATGGACAGCTGCTCCTGGACGGTTAGAAAGAGACAGAGTCATTCTGTGGACATTTTGTGTTTTTTCTGGTTCTTCCTAGTTATTTTGTGTTGTTTTTGTGTTAACTTTCTGCCTTTGTTGTCATTTTGTTTCTCTTTGTGATCATCTTGTGTTGTTTTTGTGGTCTTTCTTTGTCCATTTGTCTTTTTTGTGTGTATTATTGTGGTCATTCTGCGTTGTTTCTGTCATTTTGTGGTGATTTTGTGCTTATTTTGGGTCTCTGTGCTCGTTTTGTGAAGCTTTATGGTTATTTTGTGTCATTCCGAGCTCTTATTGGTAATTTTCCGCTGCTTTTTGTGATCATTTTGTGTTGTTTCTGGCTCTTTGTGTTTATTGTGCGTCCTTTTCTACTCAGCTTTTGTGTTTTTGCAGTAATTGTGTCCTTCTGCATCCTGAAGTGGCTGATTTGTGTGTTTTCTATCATTTTACTTCCATTTGTGTTTAGTTTTTATCAGAACTCAGATGAGATTTTCTTAAAATTTCTCTACGATGATTAGAAAAATAGTTCAAAAAGAGAAAAGACATTAAAAATCACTTAAAATCTTTCCAGACTGACTCAATTTGAAAATTAATTAAAACTTGTCTAAGTTATGAAAAATATATCCAAAAAGACTTGATGTGTGTCTGTAGTTATTGTAACCTGTCCAAAATGACAAGAAATGCATAAAATGACTAAAAAATATGCCTTAACTAGACTCAAACAATAGTTCAAAATCACAAAAAGATGTTAAAAAGATTTAAAATATTTGAAATATGTACAAAACTTGCCTCATATTACTCCAAAATGACCTTAAATTGTCCAGTGTTCAATGTCACAAGTCTGTCTACTGGACTGATGAAGTTCTGAGGCTCAGAAATGATGGAAAACGTCCATTAAAAAGTGATAAATCTGGACCCACCTCTATGGACTTCAAGGACCTGAAATGTTCTAAGTGAGACTAAACTTAAAGACTGGAAGCAGGAAAGGAGAACGTCCCCTGGAGAGAGTTCTAGAGTAGAACTCTGATCATTAATGAACACAAACTATAGTAGATAAAACAAAGGTTCCCTGAAGGTGAGAGTTTCCTGCTGTGGCGCCACCAGACTGTTGGATGTTTCCTCTGATTTGATTTCCTGTGTTTTTAGCTGCTCCGATATGCAATATGAACCCTCGAGGTCCTCGCCAGCGTTTCTCCTCTGTGAAGGTCGACCCGCCGTGACACCGGACGCCGACCGTCCTCAGAACTTTGCGGAGACGCTGCCAACGGAGATGAGTGTGAGGATCTTCGGCGAGCTGGACGCAGAGAGTCTTTGCAGCGCCTCGCGGACCTGCAGACTTTGGCATCACATCATCGAGCAGAGCGAGCAGCTGTGGAGGAGGCAGTGTCTGCTGGTCCGAGCCGTCTGCAGGAGGGAGGTGGACGGAGACCGAAGGGACGGACTGTCCTGGAAGGTAGAAGACCACCGCTGTCAACTACAGCTTATAACGCTGGTGAAGTCCATGTTTATCATCAGTCTGTAGCCTACAATGACTCCTAGAACTCTGGATTTATGGTGGAATCGTTCAAACATGAATCTTTGTCACAACAACAATCATATATTTGGTTTCTTTGTAGATTTATTAAATGTGTTGTGGAAATATGACTAAATATGCAGGATCAGAAATTTTAATATTTTCACCTCATTTCGGTTCTTTTGGTTTCAGTCTTCTGGTTTGTCTTTGCTTCGTCTGGACACTTTACCTACCATCAAGCATGGAGGTGGAGGTATCATTATACTGTCATTTTAACTGACTCAAGTCTGAGACAGACATTTCAACTAAAATTGTGGTCTTTCTAACTTGGTTCTTCAGGTTCTTGATGGGTCTAAGTCAGGACTTTGGGGAGACAAGTCTAGAACCTTCACTCCAGAACCTTCATTCCAGCCTGATGGAACCATTTCTTTACCACGTCTGATGTGTGTTTGGGTTCATTGTCTGGTTGAAACATCCATCTGTGTCCAAGATCAACCTTCTGCTGATGGTTTTAGGTTCTCCTGAAGAACGTGGAGGTGATCCTCCTTCTTCATTATTCCATTTACTTGGTGGAAAGCTCCAGTTCCTCAGAGCATGATACTGCCACCTCCATGCTGGATGATAGGTTTGGTGTTCTTGGGGTTAAAGGCCTCACCTTCAGTTTTTGTTCCATCTGACCACAGAACTTTCCTCCAGAAGGTCTTTTCTTTTTCTTTCTAGATTTAAATTGCGTCCAAAGAAAGTCTAAACCCAAAATTGATAATTCAAATTTCTGTTTGTGTATTTCTGATCCAGTAGATTCTGTCAGATTTCCAGAAAACCTTTCATAAATCTATGAAAGAACCAAAATGATTGTTGTTGTGACAAAGACTCATGTTTTAATGGTTCCATCATTAAATCCAGAGTTCCAGAAGTCACTGTAGACTCAGACTGATGATGAACATGGACTTACAGATGGAAGTTTCTGTAACTCTGAAAATATTTGTAGTTTGAAGGTAAAATGTTGCAGTAAAGTTAAATACGCTAAAGTTCTGGGTTTCAGGGGGAACCAACTGATCATCTCTGGAACATGTTTGCCTTCAGGTCACTCTGGGCAGGAACTACAGCCGCTGCTGTCTGAAGCGTGATTGGCTGAGAGGACGTTTCAGCCAGGTGAGGTCGGCCGACGAGCTGAGCGGCAGGAAGATGACGTCACTGGACGCCGAGACGTGGGGAGAAATCCTGCAGGCCGAGCTGGACAGATGATCGCTGAACAGAAGAGAGCTGGACAGATGATCGCTGAACAGAAGAGAGCTGGACAGATGATCGCTAAACAGAAGAGAGCTGGACAGATGATCGCTGAACAGAAGAGAGCTGGACAGATGATCGCTGAACAGAAGAGAGCTGGACAGATGATCGCTGAACAGAAGAGAGCTGGACAGATGATCGCTGAACAGAAGAGAGCTGGACAGATGATCGCTGAACAGAAGAGAGCTGGACAGATGATCGCTGGACAGAAGAGAGCTGGACAGATGATCGCTGAACAGAAGAGAGCTGGACAGATGATCGCTGGACAGAAGAGAGCTGGACAGATGATCGCTGAACAGAAGAGAGCTGGACAGATGATCGCTGAACAGAAGAGAGCTGGACAGATGATCGCTGAACAGAAGAGAGCTGGACAGATGATCGCTGAACAGAAGAGAGCTGGACAGATGATCGCTGAACAGAAGAGAGCTGGACAGATGATCGCTGAACAGAAGAGAGCTGGACAGATATCAAAGTAGTTTAAATCAATCCTTTAAGAAAGTTCCTTGAAGACGTTTCACCTCTCATCCAAGAGGCTTCTTCAGTTCTGGTGGTTGGTGTTGCCTTCAAGGAACTTTCTTAAAGTCCAGTGGATTGATTTAAACTACTTTGGAGAACCATGACCTGGATGAATGAGAACCTACACAGACTTCTAGCTGGACAGATGATGGAGCACTTCTCAATGCCTCAGTTTTAACTTTAATATATACTTTTATACTGTACATATTTAATTTTTTATTAAGAAACAAAAAGATCATGCAGAATGAAATGTTTGATTGTTTTGATGTAAATGTGGCTCAGATGCAATAAATCTCATGTTTGAGGCTCAGCTGCTGTTTTTATCGTCACAATTATTGTTTTCTCAAGAAGAGCTGCAACACTTAGTTAATAACTATTATTCTCCAAATTTCTTATAATTAATTAATCACTAATTAAACAGATTTTCAATAAAAACTGTTTAGATTCTATAATCACAGGGCTTTCAGTGTGAATGCTTCCTGGTTTCTTTCTTTCATCACAAAGAAGATCTTCGGACAAAACGAGACACGAGAAAACTCTGATCCACGTTTTTACACATTTTCTGTCATTTTAGAAAAAATACTGTAGGTTTTTGATGTGGATATTATTCACAGTTTGTTTGTTTTACATTTGACGTAAATATTTTCATACATATTGATAGATATTATTGATGATTTAACAAGCATAAAAGTCAGTAGAACACTAACCTGTTTCTAAGAACATCAGCTGATCGGTGCAGAAGGAGCTCCATTGTTTGCTGCTGTTCCTGCTGCCGCCGCTGGGGGCGCAGCTCCTCTCAGCATCCGGCCTCAGCATCACCGAGAAACGACACCGACACCGACAGCAGCTCAGCCCGGACATGGACGACGTCCCGCCGATCATCACCGTGGCCATCGCCCTGCGGATCCAGCCCAACGACGGGCCCGTGTTCTTCAAGGTGGACGGAACCCGCTTCGGCCAGAACCGGACCATCAAGCTGCTCACCGGCTCCAAGTACCGGATCGAGGTGGTGCTGCGGCCCGGTACCGTGGAGGCCACGTAAGACCCGTTTAAAGGCGGCTGCTGGCTGCATTCTGTCGTCCCGGTTCCGCTCCCGGAGCTGCAGCAGCTGCAGGCCGCAGCGGCAGCTCGGAGGCGCGGATCAGGTGTCGGTGATGAACCGGTCACCGATTACCGGAAAAAGGAGCAAAATCCTCCGTTTTTGCCTCCGCGCGTTCATCAGAAACCTGTCATTTACAGAATATTTCCTTTTTGTTTCACAGATGCGTCGTTAAAACACGGAAAATACCGACAAACGTTCAGAACCGGTCCGTTACCGTCCACGTTAATGTCAGATATTCACGTATTTCTGCCGAGCTGAGATGTTCAGGCTGAAGATGAGGAGATCTCTGGAGTAAATACCTGTAAAGGTGTGAGGACCAGAGTCTGAAGACAGAACCTGAGAAAAATAATAAAGAACCTTCCTGTAGTCTGATGCTGAGGTAGAACCAGAACAACCAGCTGGTGGTCCAGAGGCGGTCCAGAGGTGGTCCAGAGGTGGTCCAGAGGTGGTCCACAGATGGTCCAGAGGTGGTCCAGAGAAAACCAGTTTCTGTCCTCTGAGCTTCCACACCATCAAACCTTTATTTACACCTCAAGAGGCCGATTCATTTTCATTTTCTGTCTTTTGTTATTATTCTCTGTCTTTGTTGTTATTTTGTCTCTGTGATTGTTTTGTTGTAATTTTGTGTGTCTTTTTTGTCATTTTGTGTCTTTTTGTTGTCATTTTGTGTCATCTTTGTCATTTTGTGTCTTTTTTTGTCATTTTGTTGGGTTTTTTTCATTTTGTGTCTTTTTGTTGTCATTTTGTCTTTTTTGTCATTTTGTGTCTTTTTGTGTCTTTTTGTTATTTTGTGTCTCTGTGTTTTCTTTGTGTTTTCCATTAAAAAGTGATGTTCCATCAAACATAAAAACGTAATTTTTCACCTTCAGAGGCAGATCCTTTCTCTGTGATTGGAGCTTTAATCGTGTAGTTTGGTGCCACTGAGGGTCTTTATGAGACGAAATATTCAGACGGAGTTTTCTGTATTTATGGCCGATATTCTGACAGTCAGCAGCAGCTCTGATGGTCAAACGGCTCCTGAGAACTTTGCAGGAAGAACGTTCCACTTTGGCAATATATTATGTTAGAAAAACGTTTTATAAACATCATCTGAGGCCTTGAAACATCTGGAGAACGTTTTTTGAATGTTGCTTTGAGAACGTTCCTCATAGAACATCATCTGTGTTCTGTCCACATCTTCTGGATGTTAAAACAGTACATTAACTTTACGAAAACATGTCAGGACGTTCTTTAAACATTCGATTAAAGTGTGTTCTTTAGATACGACTAGAACTTCTAGGAACGTTTCAGTTAATGAGAGGTTCTCCCTTCGTCCTGCAGCAACATGAACATCGGCGGTGTGGTCTTTCCTCTGGAGCAGCAGTCCAGAGACGCCGAGTCGGTGGTTTACCACGGCCTCTACGACACCGAAGGCGTTCCACATACGAAGAGCGGCGACCGGCAGCCGGTGCAGGTCAGCATCGAGGTGAGACGCTCCAAAAACAAGATCAGATTAGTAAAGATGTTTGATTTCCAGTTTATTGTCTCATTTAAACTCTGTTTCATACATAGAAGATATGATTCAAACAGAATGTAAATCTGCATGTCTGATGTAAGATAGCATAAAATATCTAAGATCACTATCATAAACAGCTCCAATCACTCTTCACTTGGCAGTTTCACCACCAGACAATCCGACTGACAGTCAGACAGTCTAACCTCCACAAACCCTTAAATAGTTCCTCCTTAAACAGTCTAACCACCACTAACCCTTAAATAGTTCCTCCTTAAACAGTCTAACCTCCACAAACCCTTAAATAGTTCCTCCTTAAACAGTCTAACCACCACTAACCCTTAAATAGTTCCTCCTTAGACAGTCTAACCACCACTAACCCTTAAATAGTTCCTCCTTAAACAGTCTAACCACCACTAACCCTTAAATAGTTCCTCCTTAGACAGTCTAACCTCCACAAACCCTTAAATAGTTCCTCCTTAGACAGTCTAACCACCACTAACCCTTAAATAGTTCCTCCTTAGACAGTCTAACCACCACTAACCCTTAAATAGTTCCTCCTTAGACAGTCTAACCACCACTAACCCTTAAATAGTTCCTCCTTAAACAGTCTAACCACCACTAACCCTTAAATAGTTCCTCCTTAGACAGTCTAACCACCACTAACCCTTAAATAGTTCCTCCTTAAACAGTCTAACCACCACTAACCCTTAAATAGTTCCTCCTTAGACAGTCTAACCACCACTAACCCTTAAATAGTTCCTCCTTAAACAGTCTAACCACCACTAACCCTTAAATAGTTCCTCCTTAGACAGTCTAACCACCACTAACCCTTAAATAGTTCCTCCTTAAACAGTCTAACCACCACTAACCCTTAAATAGTTCCTCCTTAGACAGTCTAACCACCACTAACCCTTAAATAGTTCCTCCTTAAACAGTCTAACCACCACTAACCCTTAAATAGTTCCTCCTTAGACAGTCTAACCACCACTAACCCTTAAATAGTTCCTCCTTAAACAGTCTAACCACCACTAACCCTTAAATAGTTCCTCCTTAGACAGTCTAACCTCCACAAACCCTTAAATAGTTCCTCCTTAGACAGTCTAACCACCACTAACCCTTAAATAGTTCCTCCTTAAACAGTCTAACCACCACTAACCCATTTATCATTGTTCATCAGGATCAGAAACTGCCGGGTTCAGAGGGTTAATATGCATGAAGCTTGAAGTTCCAGATCATTGATTGAACACTTTTGATGACGTCGGTTCCCTCTCTGTGCAGTTTAACAAGGCGGGAACCTTCGAGACGGTCTGGCAGGCCAAATACTACAACTACTATAAGAGGGAGCACTGCCAGTTCGGCAACAAGTTCAGCAACATCGAGTACGAGTGCAAACCCAACGAGACGCGAACCCTGATGTGGATCAACAAGGAGGCGTTCAACTGAGAGCCACTTCCTGTATCTCCAGCAGACAGACCAGCGGTTTGCTCTGCTGGCTTCAGGTTTCTGCTTTAAAGCTGCTGCTAACTGTAAAGGATCACTGCTCAGTCTTCCTCCCAGAAAAGATCATAGAAGAATTTGAAGCGCTGCAGCTTTAAAGCAGAGCGACAAAGGTTTTCTGATGAAGTTTAATGAACATCTCAAGTCTGTGTGTCCACTGCAGGGAAGTCTTTTTTTAAAGCTTTAAACATCAAAAACAACAAAAAATAGAGTTTAGATATGAAATAAAGTTTGGTAAGAACTCATGATAACCTAAAATAAAAATAGATCCAAACCAACAGGGCGACAGACTAAAAAAAACACTGAATCATGTAAAAGTACAAAATACAAAATGAAACTGAGCAATTTAAAGAGAGAGAGAACTCAGAGATGTCTTCTGTCTGCAGGACTTCACATAAATCAACAACAAATGAGGTGAAAAGAACTAAATCTGATCTGAAATGACAAAACCTCACATTTAAAATGACTGACTTTGTCTAAATTGACCTCAGAGTCGTCCAAAATGACTCAAAATTTAATTAAAATGTCAAATGTTTGTGAAAAACCCAAAGTTGGAACGATGGAAGTCAGAAAAAAATAATCAACGTTTCTTTGATTCTTTATTTAGAAAAAGAACAGCTGGTATCAGCACTGGATAAATGTATGTAGATATTTAAAGGGGCACCGAGGAAGATTTTAGCGGAAATGTAGCGTTGCCTACATTTCCTTTGAGCCTCGGCGCGCACTGTCGCAAACCGTCGTAAACGAGCGAGCGAGCCTCAGGAAAGCCGGCGGAGTTGAAATCATTGTTACCGAGCTAACGTTCAGTAGCTCCGAGCTAACGTTACATTAGCCAATACCCACACAGTGTTTTTGCCACAAAGTTAGTCAACTAAACCAGTCACAGTCAAACGAATCCCATAGTCTACTAACCACACATCGCAAGCAACACACACAAAAGACAAAAGAATTGTATCAAACTTACAAAGAGCTAAAGTTACGTACCTGTCTAGGAGAAGCACAGCCAGCTCAGCATCTGTTTTCATTCCTTTTTGCTCCCGGAATTCTCTCCACCTCTGAAATGCCTGTCCAAGATGAACTTGTCTTTTGCTTTTTTGTCGATCTGACAACCTTTTTGCTTGCAGACTTTGCTCCGTTCGCTTCCTTTTGCGCTCCATGTGTGCTGTCTTCTCAACCAACTCTCCGCTCTGCTACTGCTAAAAACAGCTAGCTCCGCTCTGCTACGCCCCGTCAGCGCACGCGCTCCGTATTTGCTGTAAATCGCTTCGTCTCTCACAGGAAACTCTAGACGAGTCGACAAAAAATTAATAAAATACAAATATTTACAAAACCAAAATGATTCATGAATTGAAAATGTGGGCATTAACAAGTGTAAATAACAAAGATTCATCCACATTAATATGAGACTTTGTTACGAGCATAAAAATCTTCCTCGTGCCCTTTAACTCTTTATATTTTTGTCTGCTTTGTTTACACTGCCTGCAGTTCACCTGAAAGCTCACAGCTCAGTCATCCACGGCTTCACGTTTGCACCCACATCTCTGAATTTTCAGTTTTTTATGAGCTTTGGTTTAACCAAAGGCTTAATTTTTGCCATTTAAAAAAAGTACTTGTAGAATGAAGTGATTTGACTGAAGTTGGAATCGGACATCTGACGTTTTGGTTCGTATATTTTAAAATGAATAAGGTGCATTTGAAAGCCACTGGTGAGTTTCAGGCTTCAGAGGCTTCATTCTGATGCAGCAGAAACCCTGAAGTGGATTCACAGACATGAAACTTGTTCCAGTGAGTCAGAAGAAGCAGGAAAGGGACGAGACCAGGATGGACCAGACCTGGACAAAAGAGAATCCTCATCCTGTTCTGCGTCTTCACAGGAAATAAAGTTTAGTAGCAGAAACACATTTTTGTTTTTTTATTATCAAATCTGAAATAAATGTCAGCTTTACGTTTGTGCTTCAGTTCAGACTGAACAAAGCAGGAAACAGGGACTATTTCCAGCGGCGGATGAACGTCTGCTGGGCCTCGGTGCTTCTGATCTTCTGCTTCCGTTGCATGGCCTCCTTCTTTTATTGCCAAATCTGATCCGTCCTTCGTCCCGTCGCTCACAAAGCGTCTCACCGCCTGAACTCTGCTGTTTTGTTTCGTGTAGAACTGACGAGTGTGAAGTGTGTTTGTGATTAAACCTGCGTGTCCAACCCCAGCTGCACGGCTGTTTTATACCAACGATAACGAAACCAGACGGCATCCATTCCATCCGAGACATTTTACAGTTTTCTGAAAATATTTTGACCTTAATTTAGAATTTTTTTCTGTTTTCAGACCTAAGAATTTCTATGTTTTCACCCTCAAAAACAAAACAAAAAGAAAACTGTGGAAAGATTTCAACAGTTCAATATCTGCAGAAATAAAACTCCCACTGACTCTTATTTTAATGTGAAAGCACCAATCTGAACATTATGAACAACAATAATGGAGTCTGTTGTATAAAAACTGATCATCTGCTTCAGTGGGGAAAGTCTCTGATGTGAAAATATGATTAATCAGATTAAAACCTGTGGAGCTGACAGACTGGGGTGAACCAGGAGGCCCCTGGCTGGAGATCAGTGCAGTTTTTTCCAAATGAAACAGAGTGATCCCTCTTGTCTGTAATTCAAAGTGAACACCTATACAAACACATCTATGTGATTAATTAAGTTATGTAGATCTGATAGAGAACGTGAACCAGAGGCCGATGAGGGTCTGGGGGCCCACCTTGTCCGGTTGATAAAGTCCCATACCGGGCTGTGTGAAGCATCTTGTTCCAGATTCAGCGCAGTTTTGTTAGTGGAACAGAGTGATCCTCCTGTTTATAGACGAGCTCTGCCGCTGTCGCTGCGCTGTCGGACAGCCGGTGTTCGGTAAATCCGGCCGTGTCACCGCATCAAGCTCGTCTCCCAACAGCTGAACGCCGTCCCGAGGCAATATGACGAGAAACCTCCGCTGATCCGTTTATTTAAATTGTCAAATCAAGCGTTCTTCTGTTGCCGCGTCGCTGCTGCGGCTGCAGCGGTGTAGCGGTAACGCGGTATAGCAGCTAACGGTATAGCTGCTAGCGGCATAGCGTCTAATGGTGTAGCGGCTAACAGTGCTGAGTTTAAAAGGACACCAACGTTTGTATTTAATGACAGTATGTGGTAGATATCGTGTTGTTTCTGCTCCTTGTGGCGGTCACTGTCACACGTTCATTCACTGATCACCCTGTTTATTTAGTAACTTCAACATACGGCACAGACTGTAAATGTATGCTAGTTGGTGCTGCTATGGAGAAACACCGGGTTTGGCTAACAGGCTAGCTGCTAGCTGCTTTGAAAGTGATTTGTCGGTATCAGTTAAGAATCAGCTTTAAACTTACAAACAACAACCCTGTGCAGTTGCAGCGAACTGTTTTGGTAATTAGTCAGATTGAATACTTTCTTTGAATAAATACAGTCTAAATTCTGTGATTGCAATTTTTTAAATGTGAATATTTTCACTTTTTTCCTCCTTAATGACAGCAAACTGAAGATCTGATCCACAATTTTAGCATCTTTAGAGACCAAACAACTAATCGATTAATACAAAAACTAAATAGTGATCAGCCATGAAAATAATTTTTATTTTTTATATTTTGTACAAAAATATGAGAAAGCAAACTTCTCCTTATTTATTTAGCAAGTAATTAAACTGAATGAAGCCTAAATCCAATGAATGAATTGCTGCTGTTCTATTGAAATAAATTAGGCAAAATGTTTTGCTTTTCTTTGGGCAGAAATATATTCCACAGGAAACTGAATTTATTTAAAAAGCTTTGGATTGTTGTATTATTATTTTAAAGAGATTTCCAGCAATTTGGTGCCAAAAGAGTGAGCTTCGTGTCAGTTCAGACCGTTTTTTCTGTCATTTTTAACAAATGTTAAGTTATTTTTCTTTTATTAACAGTTTCTGAGTCACTCTGGAGACATTTCAAGTCATTTTCTGACATTTTCTGGTCATTTTTAAACACATTTCATTTCATTAAATAAATGTTTCTGTGATTTTAAATGGAGTTTGAGTCATTTCCAGCAAGGTTTTGTGTAAAACGTTGGTGTCATTATTGGGAAAAGTGTCATTGAAGGCAAAAGTTTGTCGTTTTAAACAAATTTTGCTCATTTGACAGAAATCCGTTTTCTCCTGACGGACTATTCGGTTTTATGTTTCCTTCTCAAATCAAACAGCTCGTTGTTGTTTCTGTAAACTGTACATTTATTGGTTTATTGTGTATCTTCTCAGGGAAATGAAGCTGGTTTTTCTCTGGAGATGTGCTCCCACTGTATCTCAGCTGGAGTTACTTTTATTCTTGTTATTTTTTGCTCATAATCCAGGAATCTGTTCTTCACGTTCCTCATCAGTGGTTGAAACACTAACGGATGTCTGTAGTGAATGACTTTAAAAGCTCTGTTTAAAACCGTCTTTGTCAGTGGTTTGACTTCATTAAAGCAGGTCTGATGTTTCATTCGTCACTAGAAACCTCATCTGGAATCAAACTTTATTTAAGTTTTGATTAAATGTCAAACTGCACAGAAAATAAAATGTCCAGATGTTTTCTCCAGAGCAGAATGCAGTCAATAACACCAGTTAAACCTGAGGAAATGTCCAGTTGGTTTGGGTAAATTCTAAGCTTCTTCATGATGTTGTGGTTCCTCAGAGCTGCAGGACTTTAGATTAAAAATGATTAAAATGAAGCAGGAACAGAAAACGCTGCTCCGGGTTCAGCGGGGTGAAGCCGAACATGAGACCCAGTTAGTCCAGATTTTTCAGTCATTAATGCGCCAGAAGAACCACCTCCATCATCAGCGGAGCGATTAGCGCTGGAAGAGGCGTCACATGACCCGGTAAGGCTCAGAGCACCAGGAGATCCGGCGGCACAGCGCTCACCGTCTGCTGCAGCTCCACAGCCATGGCCGGCACCAGCCACAAGCCCGGTGAGTTTGGTTTCTGAAGCTAGGACAGGTGTGAGACCTGCTGGGCGTCCTGAACAGCTAGAAGGTACCGACAGGCCTCAACTCCTCAAACTGGATGCTTTCTCTGACTGGCTGTGAAAACTGTGTGTGTGTGTGTGTGTGTGGTTTCAGGCGACGCTGATGAGATTAAGAGGCCAGAAAAGAGATTCAGGAAACAAGAAGCTAGAAAAGAAAACTACAGAAAGGACACAAAACTGTCCCAGAGTCTGTAAAACTGTAAATAGTTTGATATCTATCACATAAAGAGCCTCATTTTTTATACTGTTGGATCATAAATTAATTACAAAAGACAAAAACTCCAAAAGAAATGACCACAAAAATACTAAACGATAACAATAGATTGTCTTATTAACTGTCATTAAGATACACAACACACAGTACCACAAATGAGACACAAAACAACAAAAACAAAACTCAGTGACAATAAAGTTCGAAAGTAAGACACAAAAATCGAAAAATCTGTCTCTCAAGAAACACAAAACAAGACAAAAAGACCACAAAGAGGGCACAAGTTGGAAACATTTGGCCAAAAATGTACACAAAATGACAAAAAGAGAAAAATGAACGAAACACAACCACTAGACCTACAATGAGAAAAAGACACAAAATTACAAAAAAATGAGAAACAAAACAACAAAAACGAGACGAAACTACAAAAAGAAAAATCTGACAACATCCCAAAAACAACTCATAATGTCTGTAACTGAGACCCGACAACAGAAAGGAAACCAAAGCGTCCTTAAAGAGCTGCCGGTGTGTGTCTGTGTGCGGTTTCAGTCAACCCTGATCAGATTAAGCGGCTGGGGAAGAGATTTAAGAAGCTCGACCTAGATAACTCAGGCTCGCTGAGCGTGGAGGAGTTCATGTCCTTACCGGAGCTCCAGCAGAACCCCCTGGTGCAGCGAGTCATCGACATATTCGACACCGACGGCAACGGGGAGGTCGACTTCAAAGGTAAGCACATCTGACAGGACGGTCAAAGGATGGGAAATAAACTCCTGCACATTCATAAAGAGACACAAAACGTTCACAAAGAGACAAAATGACCACCAAGAGATACTAAACAACTACAAAGAGACGCAAAACATACACAAAGAAACACAAAACATCCACAAAGACATGCAAAACATCTACAAAGAGATGCAAAATGTCTACAAAGACACGCAAAACATCCACAAAGAGACACAAAACGTCTACAAAAAGATACAAAACATCTACAAAGAGTTACAAAACATCCACAAAGAGACACAAAATATCTACAAAGAGACACAAAACATCCACAAAGAGACACAAAACGACCACAAAGAGACACAAAACATCTACAAAGACACGCAAAACATCCACAAAGAGACGCAAAACGTCTACAAAGAGACGCAAAACATCTACAGAGACGCAAAACGTCTACAAAGAGACGCAAAACGTCTACAAAGAGACGCAAAACGTCTACAAAGAGACACAAAACGTCTACAAAGAGATACAAAACATCTACAAAGAGACACAAAACATCCACAAAGAGACACAAAACGTCTACAAAGAGACACAAAACATCTACAAAGAGATGCAAAACATCCACAAAGAGACGCAAAACGTCTACAAAGAGACGCAAAACGTCTACAAAGAGACGCAAAACGTCTACAAAGAGACGCAAAACGTCTACAAAGAGACACAAAACGTCTACAAAGAGATACAAAACATCCACAAAGAGACACAAAACGACCACAAAGAGACACAAAACATCTACAAAGAGATACAAAACATCTACAAAGAGATACAAAACATCCACAAAGAGACACAAAACGACCACAAAGAGACACAAAACATCTACAAAGAGATACAAAACATCTACAAAGAGATACAAAACATCCACAAAGAGACACAAAACGACCACAAAGAGACACAAAACATCTACAAAGAGATACAAAACATCCACAAAGAGACACAAAACGACCACAAAGAGACACAAAACATCTACAAAGAGATACAAAACATCTACAAAGAGATACAAAACATCCACAAAGAGACACAAAACGACCACAAAGAGACACAAAACATCTACAAAGAGACGCAAAACGTCTACAAAGAGACACAAAACGTCTACAAAGAGATTCAAAACATCCACAAAGAGACACAAAACGACCACAAAGAGACACAAAACATCTACAAAGAGATACAAAACATCTACAAAGAGATACAAAACATCCACAAAGAGACACAAAACGACCACAAAGAGACACAAAACATCTACAAAGAGATACAAAACATCCACAAAGAGACACAAAACGACCACAAAGAGACACAAAACATCTACAAAGAGATACAAAACATCCACAAAGAGACACAAAACGACCACAAAGAGACACAAAACATCTACAAAGAGATGCAAAACATCCACAAAGAGACGCAAAACGTCTACAAAGAGACGCAAAACGTCTACAAAGAGACGCAAAACGTCTACAAAGAGACACAAAACATCCACAAAGAGACGCAAAACGTCTACAAAGAGATACAAAACATCTACAAAGAGACACAAAACATCCACAAAGAGACACAAAACATCCACAAAGAGACACAAAACGTCTACAAAGAGATACAAAACGTCTACAAAGAGATACAAAACATCTACAAAGAGATACAAAACATCTACAAAGAGATACAAAACATCCACAAAGAGACACAAAACATCCACAAAGAGACACAAAACGTCTACAAAGAGATACAAAACGTCTACAAAGAGATACAAAACATCTACAAAGAGATACAAAACATCTACAAAGAGATACAAAACATCTACAAAGAGACACAAAACATCCACAAAGAGACACAAAACGTCTACAAAGAGATACAAAACGTCTACAAAGAGATACAAAACGTCTACAAAGAGATACAAAACATCTACAAAGAGATACAAAACATCCACAAAGAGACACAAAACGACCACAAAGAGACACAAAACATCTACAAAGAGATACAAAACATCCACAAAGAGACACAAAACGACCACAAAGAGACACAAAACATCTACAAAGAGATGCAAAACATCCACAAAGAGACGCAAAACGTCTACAAAGAGACGCAAAACGTCTACAAAGAGACGCAAAACGTCTACAAAGAGACGCAAAACGTCTACAAAGAGACACAAAACATCCACAAAGAGACGCAAAACGTCTACAAAGAGATACAAAACATCTACAAAGAGACACAAAACATCTACAAAGAGACACAAAACATCCACAAAGAGACACAAAACGTCTACAAAGAGATACAAAACGTCTACAAAGAGATACAAAACATCTACAAAGAGATACAAAACATCCACAAAGAGACACAAAACGACCACAAAGAGACACAAAACATCTACAAAGAGATACAAAACATCCACAAAGAGACACAAAACGACCACAAAGAGACACAAAACATCTACAAAGAGATGCAAAACATCCACAAAGAGACGCAAAACGTCTACAAAGAGACGCAAAACGTCTACAAAGAGACGCAAAACGTCTACAAAGAGACACAAAACATCCACAAAGAGACACAAAACGTCTACAAAGAGATACAAAACATCTACAAAGAGACACAAAACGACCACAAAGAGACACAAAACATCTACAAAGAGAGATAAAAAAATAAAGAGACACAAAACATCCACAGAGACACAAAGCAACCACTAAGACAAAAAAAATACCACAGACATAATTTTTGTTCATTGACAATCTTGTAATTTTTGAGCAGCAACATTCAAACTTTTTATGTTTCTCTTATTTCTTGTGATTAAACCTTCTGTGTTTGGTTTGATTGTGTTTTTGTGTTTGACAGAGTTCATTGAAGGAGTCTCACAGTTCAGCATTAAAGGCGACAAACAGCAGAAGCTTCGCTGTAAGAGTCTTTTCTTATCGTTGAACCAACGTTTGCTCAGGTTTCATGAACACTCCACCTGTCCACAAGGGGGCTGCATTCCCTGAACACAAAGATTCATCCAATGTCTTCAGTCTTTCTCTGCTTGGTTTAAATGTAGTACTACAGGTTAAATGTAGTGTTAGAGGGTAAATGTAGTGTTAGAGGGTAAACGTAGCGTTAGACGGTAAATGTAGTGTTAGAGGGTAAATGTAGCGTTAGAGGGTAAACGTAGCGTTAGACGGCAAATGTAGCGTTAGAGGGTAAATGTAGTGTTAGACGGTAAATGTAGCGTTAGAGGGTAAATGTAGTGTTAGACGGTAAATGTAGCGTTAGAGGGTAAATGTAGTGTTAGACGGTAAATGTAGCGTTAGAGGGTAAATGTAGCGTTAGAGGGTAAATGTAGCGTTAGAGGGTAAATGTAGCGTTAGACGGTAAACGTAGCGTTAGACGGTAAATGTAGTGTTAGAGGGTAAATGTAGGGTTAGAGGGTAAATGTAGCGTTAGAGAGTAAATGTAGTGTTAGAGGGTAAATGTAGTGTTAGACGGTAAATGTAGCGTTAGAGGGTAAATGTAGCGTTAGACGGTAAACGTAGCGTTAGACGGTAAATGTAGTGTTAGACGGTAAATGTAGGGTTAGAGGGTAAATGTAGCGTTAGAGAGTAAATGTAGCGTTAGAGGGTAAATGTAGTGTTAGACGGTAAATGTAGCGTTAGAGGGTAAATGTAGTGTTAGACGGTAAATGTAGCGTTAGAGGGTAAATGTAGCGTTAGAGGGTAAATGTAGTGTTAGAGGGTAAATGTAGCGTTAGAGGGTAAATGTAGTGTTAGACGGTAAATGTAGCGTTAGAGGGTAAATGTAGTGTTAGACGGTAAATGTAGCGTTAGAGGGTTAATGTAGTGTTAGACGGTAAATGTAGCGTTAGAGGGTAAATGTAGCGTTAGAGGGTAAATGTAGCGTTAGAGGGTAAATGTAGCGTTAGACGGTAAACGTAGCGTTAGACGGTAAATGTAGCGTTAGAGGGTAAATGTAGCATTAGAGAGTAAATGTAGTGTTAGAGGGTAAATGTAGGGTTAGAGGGTAAATGTAGCGTTAGAGAGTAAATGTAGTGTTAGAGGGTAAATGTAGTGTTAGACGGTAAATGTAGCGTTAGAGGGTAAATGTAGCGTTAGAGGGTAAATGTAGCGTTAGAGGGTAAATGTAGCGTTAGACGGTAAATGTAGCGTTAGAGGGTAAATGTAGTGTTAGAGGGTAAATGTAGTGTTAGAGGGTAAATGTAGCATTAGACGGTAAATGTAGCGTTAGAGGGTAAATGTAGCGTTAGAGGGTAAACGTAGTACTAGAGGGTAAATGTAGCGTTAGAGAGTAAATGTAGTGTTAGAGGGTAAACGTAGTACTAGAGGGTAATGTAGCGTTAGAGGGTAAACGTAGCGTTAGACGGTAAATGTAGTGTTAGAGGGTAAATGTAGTGTTAGAGGGTAAATGTAGTGTTAGAGGGTAAATGTAGCGTTAGACGGTAAATGTAGCGTTAGAGGGTAAATGTAGCGTTAGAGGGTAAACGTAGTACTAGAGGGTAAATGTAGCGTTAGAGAGTAAATGTAGTGTTAGAGGGTAAACGTAGTACTAGAGGGTAAATGTAGCGTTAGAGGGTAAACGTAGCGTTAGACGGTAAATGTAGTGTTAGAGGGTAAATGTAGCGTTAGACGGTAAATGTAGCGTTAGAGGGTAAATGTAGCGTTAGAGGGTAAATGTAGTACTAGAGGGTAAATGTAGTGTTAGAGAGTAAATGTAGTGTTAGAGGGTAAATGTAGCGTTAGAGGGTAAATGTAGCGTTAGAGGGTAAATGTAGTACTAGAGGGTAAATGTAGCATTAGAGAGTAAATGTAGTGTTAGAGGGTAAACGTAGCGTTAGAGGGTAAATGTAGCGTTAGAGAGTAAATGTAGCGTTAGAGAGTAAATGTAGCATTAGACGGTAAATGTAGTGTTAGAGAGTAAATGTAGCGTTAGAGGGTAAATGTAGTGTTAGAGAGTAAATGTAGCGTTAGAGAGTAAATGTAGTGTTAGAGGGTAAACATAGTACTAGAGGGTAAATGTAGTGTTAGACGGTAAATGTAGTGTTAGAGGGTAAATGTAGTGTTAGAGAGTAAATGTAGTATTAGAGGGTAAATGTAGTAAAACTAGTTCCAACATGACTTGAAGTTTCTCCAAAATGACTTGAACTTTCCAAAATGATGAAATATTTGCCCAAAGTGACTCAACTTTGTCCAAAAACTACGACAACATTGTCCAGAACCTGTTAACCAGTTTTCTTTACTATGTTTTTAATTTATCTTGCTTTTACTTTGGGTCCATCTTTGTTCTTTTAGCCGTAGCACTGTTGTCATTGTCTTGTATTGTTTTTAGGTGTGTTACAATACGAGAGAACTCACTCACTGTAAACTGAATTTACCTAAGGGTGCAATAAATGTTTAGAATCTTGAAATCTTGAATCTTAAACATCTAAAATGAGTCAAATTCAACAGTGACTCAAACTGTGTCCAAAATGACAGAAAATTTACTTGAATTTTCTTTAAAATGACTCAGGGTTCTGTGAAGAGACTTGAAAATGTGTCCAAAAGAAGTTCAAAAATGACTCTAAATGAGTCCAGCATAGGGCGTCCTGGTTAACACGTCTGGTTCTGCTGCTGGTTTGAAGTCAGGAGACGTTTGTTCCTCGATGCAGCCTGTCGTGAGTCTCGCTGTGTTTTATCTGTCCATCTGTGTTGTTGTTCTGACCTCAGTCGCCTTCAGGATCTACGACGTGGACAAAGACGGCTACATCTCCAATGGTGAGCTGTTCCAGGTCCTGAAGATGATGGTAGGAAACAACCTGAAGGACACGCAGCTGCAGCAGATCGTCGACAAAACCATCATCAACGCAGACAAAGATGGAGATGGCAGGATATCCTTCGATGAGTTCTGTTTGGTGAGTTTACGTCAACATCTAGTTGATTAGTCCTCCCATCTGATCTGAGCGACTAAATGAAGAAAGAACTTCATGTTCTATAGATGAAACCTTGTTGTAAAGCTCCAGTAGAGGGTAAATGTAGTACTGGAGGGTAAATGTAGTACTGGAGGGTAAATGTAGCAGTAGAGGGTAAATGTAGTGTTAGAGGGTCTCCCGTGATGCATTCAGGGACCATCTGAAAGTTGTAAATCTGATGATTCTTTCCATTTATACAGTTTCTGGCTGATTAAAGTTGCCATTCTGTTTTAAGGGTAACTTGTGGTGGGTTTTGGGTTCGGACGGTTCAGGATGTGACTCGGTTCTGGGTCTCTGTCTCCTCCTTCAGGTCGTCGGTGGTCTGGACATTCACAAAAAGATGGTGGTGGACGTGTGACGCATTCTGACTGAACTCTGAGCACTTTAAAAGCTGCTGGATGAAGACTCGATTTACTCGTGTTCAGGGTTTAATTCAGGCGTCATCTTCTGGACTTTGGAGCCCTGCAGGTGGAACTTTGAGTTCATCCTTCAGCTTTCTGCTGATTCAAACAACGGTTCAGGAGACGATGTGATGGTGAAGCTCTGCTGGATGTTAGTCGATGTTCGGTTCAGTGGAGACGTCCAGCTGTTTGAATCTGAACTGCTTCTGTGACAGAAGCTTCATTAAACTTCTTCCAGTGCTGCTGCATGGTGGAGCATCTCATCCTAAATTATTCAAAACTCTACAGAAAATCCTACATTTTGTCTGAAGTGACTCGAAATTTCCCTAAAACGAGTTCATAAATGTCTAAATTTGGAGGAAATTACTCAAAACTGTCTAGAAAGAAAAAAATTTGCCCAAATTGGGTTAGAAAGTGTCCAAAATGACTCCAAAATGGCAAGAAAGTCTCAAAATGTGCCAAAAATGACCAGAAACTTAAGTAATTATTGTCCATGATGACTCAAGACTGTCCAGGAAGTCTTAAATTGGTCCAAATTAAAAATGACTCAAAATGTGTCCAAAATGAGTCCAAGAAATTTTTAAAAATCAAAATACACTTCAAATTCAGAGACACAAAATTGATCCAAAATGACTCAAGACTGTAGAGAAAGTCTTGAAATTTGTCTACACTGACCAGAAACACGTCCAGAATCTGTTATTGTCCACAGTAACTCAGGACTGTGCAGAAAGACTTAATATGTTAATCTCTGGACGCGTTTCTGGTTCCTGATAATTCACCAGATTAACTTTTAAAAGGTCATTCTGGGTGAACTTTAGTGTTGGTAGGAGGTTGGTCAGAACTATTAGAGGCCATGGAAGAAGAAACAGCTTTTTGAACAAATTTCTATTACTCATTCATACTGAGCTTTGATCATCAAGTTTTACCCAGAATGCACCTGCAGAACCATCTACAGCTGGTGATCGTGATTCAGCTTCCATCTTCTTCGTGTTTTAGTCGATTCATATGTTTTTGAACTTAAAGGCACGAAGGAATGTTTCATTATGTTTCAGAACTAATACTTTTTCATTGTTTTGGTTTCTCATTTGTTTGATGAAATCTTTAACTTCCTCTGTGTGGATGAACTCTGAGTTTAAACTACTTTGTAATTCTGTTAACTGGACGAAGTAAAACGGGGATATTTTCTGTCTGGTCCTGGTTAGATGAGCAGTCTGACCTGTCATTTCCTGTCAATTAAATAAGAGCTTGAGAATCTGAGCCACTGTTTAAAGAGCCTCTAACTCCATTATTCAGCGTCTTTAAACTGACGCAGTTTTTATCAGAATTCAGATGTTTTCCCCCTAAAATATCACGTGTCTATATGCTGGACTGAAGACGTTCTGAGGGCTTAACATGGTTCAAAATGACTTAAAGGGACTCAGAAAATTGTGACGGGCTTCTGGACTACATGAAGATCAAGAACATCAGTGAGCGGCTGTGGATCGTTTCTTGGGTGACCGCCTGGTTTGTTCTCGTCAGGTGGAAGGTTTTGTATGTTTCATGTTCTGGAACTGAAATTAGAACACATGGTTCAGGACATGTGAATAGATCAGTGATTTCCAAAGTATCCTGTGGTGATGTTGTTGTAGAATTAAGTTAATTTACGTTTGATCAATATTTGTGCCTCCATGAAGCGTGACTTCAGTTTCTCCAGGATCTTTAGCTCACAAACACTCAGCAAACATGCAGCTTCTGTTCTGAGAGTTTCACTGAACCCAGGAAGGACGAAGAGAGATTTTGTCTCAGAATTTTAATTCCTACCTTGCTCTTATTAAATATTTTTGCCCTCTATTGGATACAGTTACATATCAACTGATACACAAAGTTGGTCAGCAAAGCAGCTAGCAGTGATGAAAGATCAGCAGCATCAAAGCTGCATGTTGTGGAAGAGTTTTGGTCGCTGGTGGAGAAAAGACCTCAGCGCAGAGGAACATCATGAGGCCAGTGTTAGACTTCAACTCTGATACTTAGAGAAGTGGACAAAGACGTTCATTTAGGTGCGTCATGTCGTTTCTGGTCCTGGTGTTGTCAGAGCTGGAACACCTAAATGGAACACAGCCGCTGGACATGCAAAGACAAGCTAAACTAGCTGCTGTCATTTTACCAACTAACCTGATGAAGACATCAGGATCAGTTTCCTCCTCCTCCTCAGTGAAACACTTCACTGCTTTCACTAGTAAACAGACTCTCAGTAGATGTTCCACTGACTTATGTACATCAGGAGGTTTTATGGGAAAGTGGAGGCGAGGATTATCGTGTAAACAGAGTTTTACTGAGTATTCAGCCTCCACAGTTAGGGGGTGAATAAATATTTAGATAGAATTTCTGCTGAGTCCATCCCAACATGCTGAACTAGAATGATATGAGATGATTAAAGACGTGATGAGGAAGCAGAAGCAGGATGATGGTCACTGTTAGATCTAATCTGTTCATGATGGGACCGCATGCAGCCTCTGGAAAATGTTTGCTTTCACTCATTCACCAACAGAGGGCGCTCTGACGCCAACCATCACTTTCTGGTTTCCAAGGAAACTTTGAAACATCAGTTCACAAGTTTCTGAAGCTAATTCACACAAGATGTTCACCCAAACACGTACTTTAACACCTTGAGGGTTTGGTTTAAAATGTGCATAAAATCACCTGTAATTCTGTGACATCATCATTCTACAGGTGATGTGGCTTCCTGATGAGTAGGAACGTCACACTTTGGTCAGAGTCAGAATGCATCAGTGCTCTGCTGACAGGACTCAGAAAACTCCAGCACCAAGACAGAAAGCCTGTGGAACACATTACTGCTGATATCATCATCATCACACTGCATCCTTTGTTGTTCAGATTTATAGAGCTCTGCTGGATAAACTCCATCCTGGATGAGGAACATGCATCCAACCATCTGCAGCTTGTTCTAGGACACACAAGCCTACTGTTTAGTCCATCCCTGAAAACTGTGGATGATTTCTCATGATAGATTATTTTAAAAGGACTGTTCTGACCAAAGTGTCAACCACTGGAGCTGAGAGCTAAAACCAACACCAGAGGAACAAAAAACAATCGTTCACTGGAGACTGGCTCCTAAAGAGTCGATCCTCATCGACCTCCGTGTTCCAGTGAACAACTTTACAGCAGAAACCAACCCGTTTACAGCCTGGAACTAAAACAGTTCTGGTCTCTGAAGCTGATCTGTCCACTCATGACAAACGCTGACACTTTCTGAGCATGTGCCAGAAAAGTCCTCAATCTTATTTAAACCTTTTTCTCAGGACATTCTCATGTTCTTCATGTCCACCCTTAATAAAATAACATCCAAATCACTTTCCAGGAATAATTCATGTCTAAGAAATGTCTCTTGTCAAAAAAGGGTTTAAATATGTTTAAAAATGTCCACACTTTAGACAAAACGTAAACATGTCCTGTAAATATGGTCACTTTCCACGTTCAAAAAAAAAAAAAAAAAGAAAAAGGCAAAAACATCTTGTTTCAAAAAAAATGTCCCAATTTCCCAAAACAAGTCATAGAAAAGGTCCAACAAAACACTTTCACAATGTTTTCTCACTGGAAGAAAAACTGTTTTTTTTAAGTTTCCATTTTCCAGATCTGTCTTTACATCAAAGTCTGAGAAACATCTCCCAAAAAGCCAAGTATCACATTATTTAATTTCTAATTAATTTAACTGTAAATGTCGGTTTCAACGTGAACATGAAGCCATTAAATGTTGAAAAGGTTCCAAAGAAACCTCAGCAGGAAGCAGACTTCCCAGCATGCATTTCTTCCAGTAAAAACACCGTTTTGTAGCTGAGAATACTCATGATGGAAACCATCTTTCACACATTAAATTAAGTTGCAGTTGTTTCGTCTCATGATGATGAAAACGGAACCATAACTTCAGCTCACATCAGAACAACCAAACGTCTTCATCCTGATTCTGCTACAAACAAAGTTTTTTCCTCTGAAATTCTTCACACTGAGATGAAGAAAAAGAACGAAGCAGAGAAAAGTAACGTCTTGAAGAACCAACAATCACTTTACTTGTGTGACATGGAGGAATCAGAGATCTGGATTCTACATTTTCATTGAGCTTTGATCCAGAAGGACGAGCTGCTGCTGCATTCTGGATCATCTGCAGAGGTTTGACCGTGCATCAGGGAGGGAGGAAGGAGCTGCAGGAGTCCACCAAGGGGAAGCACTGTGACATCAGGGAGGTCTTCTTTCTGAACCAAACACAGGAAACGCTATGAAACAAGCAGAAACTAAACAAATAGATCAGTGAGAAAGAAACCAACCTGTAGACATCAGTGGGTCACAGAGGCGTCTTCATCAGGCCTTCCTCTTCCTCCTCAGCATCTTCCATCTTCATCCATCAGAAGGCCTCAGATCAAGTCCTCCAGCCATGTCAGGTCATCTCCAGCTCTCCAACCAGACGTGGTTCCTCTCCTCGTCCGTCCTCTGAAGTGGGAGCGTCTTCGTCCCACTTTCAGGACATCAAACTTGGAGTCATCCTCAGCTAAAGAACAATCCCATTTCATTAAAGTGCAACGCAGTGAGTCCACAGGAGATCCAAACGCTGGCCAGAAAGTCCACATCTGTCCAACAACTGCCAGAGACGATGCAGCAGTCTGTAAGAGTCCAGAGCAGGCGTCCTGCTCGTTGTAGAGCTCCTTAATCGTCCCATCGTCAGTTCAAGTTTCATGTGATTTAATCACGTTCAGCTGTCCAGGTTTAGTTGGATGACAGAGACTAAATCAGTTTCAGAGTCAGACTTCAAACAGCAGAGCTGGTCATTTAAAGGTGATGTGAGTGTCCACAGGCCAGCTCTTACAGGAGGAAATCATCTCAACTCCACACTTTCTGGTTTTTACGTCAGGTTCAGGTTTCTGAAAAGGAATGAATCGACCTCACTAAGAGCAGTTTTCAGACGTGAAACAGCATCAGGTCCCTTTCTATGAACCCCGTCGATGAGCTGCCGTGCTTTATCTGCTCCGGTCTGTGCTCTGATGACGTCCTTCTCTTCTTCACTGATAACTCTCTGGTCATAGAGTCTGTCCAGGAGCTGGTTCACAGTAACGTCTGACAGTCCGTTTATCAACCGTGTCCGAACTGATAACAGCCAGTCCTGTGGTTGGACTCTCTGCTCTGTGTCTCTTCCTGGACCTGGAAGGAAAAGGGGAAACCATGTTTAACTCCAAACCAGCATTTCTACAGCAGCATCATCCTGCTTCAGCATCCAGACATGTTCTGTCCTGTTCTTTGTTCTTCTTTTACCACAATACCAAACACTAGTTATGTTCTTTGGCCCCCTCCTGCTGCTGTCAATCAAACCAAAAGGAACACGCCTCTCCAGTCAGCTGAGATAAAAAGTTTAGTCTGTTTTTCTGATGTTTCCACACTGACAGTTTTCTTCCTTATAAGACCAGCGTTAGATATTCCACGTCCACAAGGGCCCAGAATTTATGACAATGCTGCACATGCTCAGAACAGGTAGATAACCAACTGTGCACGTCTAGAACAGTCCCACACTGACTCCAGCTGACTATGAGGTAGTACAATAGAACCAACCATGCATGTGTGCAATCAAAGCTTTTTAAAACAAAACTATTCACACACTGAAATAGACTGGTAGGAGTTTTGTATGGAAAGGAAGGGGATAAAGGTGACATCAGGTAACATCTCTGCAGCAGAAGAAGTCATTTGTGCTGCTGCAGGAGGGTGAAGCCTTTACCTGTCAGATGAACATCACGTTTCCACACTTCTCTCTCCTCTTGGTCTTGGACCATCAAAGTCACTAAATCTGGATTTGTATTCAGGAAAACCTCAAATGTTGGGTGGAAATTGGGTCCAAAATGTGAACAAAATTGTGCACGCTGAAAACCAACACAAACACATCACTATGACAGCAGAAATAAACGTTTATCCACTCCTCAATTACTGTGAATCAGTTTTAAATATCATTTTCTTTATTACCATGTCAGATTTCCCTTACCGTCGGCTGTATTTTCAAGCCCTCCTGCTCACAGCGGACACTGTAACTACAACCAAAGCTGAACAAACAGTCAGCTGAGATCTCGATGTATTCTGCATTTCCTCGTTGGGCAGCAACCTTCAGCAGAAGAACACATTTATCACAGTGTGAATGATCAAGTAGTCTGCTCTATTTATTTATAGAGGTATTTAGAACCTTGGATGTTGTCCAAAGTTCTTTAAATTAGAATTACAGACTACAGTCAAGGTCAAACGTTTACATACACTTGTAAAGAACATAATGTCATGGCTCTCTTGAGGTTCCAGTTATTTCTACAACTCAGGTTTTTCTCTGATAGACTGATTGGAACAGATACTTCTTTGTCACCAATAACATTCATGAAGTTTGGTTCTTTTATGACTTTATTATGGGTTAACAGAAAAAGTGACCAAATCTGCTGGGTCAAAAACATACATACAGCAACGCTAATATTTGGTTACACGTCCCTTGGCCATTTTCACTTTAATTAGATGCTTTTGGTAGCCATCCACAAGCTTCTGGCAAGCTTCTGGTTGAATCTTTGACCGCTTCTCTTGACAGAATCGGTGCAGTTCAGTTAAATTTGTTGGCTTTCTGACATGGACTGGACTTGTTTCTTCAGCATTGTCCACATGTTTTCAATGGGGTTTAAGTCAGGACTTTGGTAAGGCCATTCTAAAACCTTAATTCTAGCCTGATTTAGCCATTCCATTACCACTTTTGATGTGTGTTTGGGGTCATTGTCCTGTTGGAACACCCAACTGTGGCCAAGACCCACCGTGCTTGGCAGTAGGCATGGTGTTCTTGGGGTCAAAGGCCTCACCTTTTCTCCTCCAAACATATTGCTCGGCATTGTGGCCAAACAGCTTGACCAAAATTTCTAATTCATGTTGCTGTATGTGTATTTTTGACCCAGCAGATTTGGTCACTTTTTCTGTTTACCCTTAATAAAGTCATAAAAGAACCATCTCAGTGACACAGAAGTATCTGTTCCAATCACTCTATCAGAGAAAAATCTGAGTTGTAGAAATAACTGGAAACTCAAGAGAGCCATGACATTATGTTCTTTACAAGGGTATGTAAACTTTTGACCTTGACTGTATGTCCCGTCATCCTGGGATCCTACCAGGGAGAGTGGAAAGAAGAAAGAGAGTAGAAGTAGTAGTAGGTCATTGGTAACCAGTTAGGAGAGACCAGGACACCAGAACAGAGGCAAGATAGCAACTGGTAGCCAGTAAAGATAGAGAAGGTTGACGGGGTTGACAGTTCAGTTGGGTTCGGATTACAACCACAGCATCAGACACACATCTGATCACTTTACCTCTTTTACAGGGATGTTCTCCTGCAGCAGAAACACATCAAGTGTCCGAGGACCTCTGATTGGAGGCCGGAGGAACAGCAACACTTGTCCGTTTACTGGTAGTGAGAGCCACCTTTTAACAGGATCCCAGATGAGGCCGAAGAGAGAGAGGTGAGCGACCTCCACGACCACATGAGTGTCAGTGATCTGCAGCGGCTTCAAGATGCTCATTCCATCATTAGTGAAGTGGGCAACAGACAGCAGTCCATCGATACTCAGCGCTGTAGGAGCACAGAAATATTAAACCTCAGACCGCTTCATCTCTGCCTAGTTATTTTCACTTCAGATAAATCTGCTGATATTAATTTCAGAACATGCCAAGGATCTCTAGTCCACCCCATCCTGTCGTTCATCTGTCTGATGGGTGCATTTGGTACTATAGATAAACTCCATGACAAGTTTTGCTGCTTTTTACAATGTACCAGAAATACTACAGATCTATATCTGTTGTCTAATAATGCAGAGCACACTGCTTACCATCCTTTGTTTCACAGTGTGGGAAGTGGAGCTGACGGACTGCATCCTCAGAGCACCGGATGTCAAACAGCGGTCCTGCAGCTTCTTTACCAGTCAATTTGAGGCGGTTCTCCTCCCATTGAACGATCCCGTACAGCAGCTCCGCCTCTTGAGTCATAACAAACACCAGTCCAGTCTCAGAACACTGGAACACACCTGGACCAGTACACCTGAACCTGCAGGACAAAGACAGGCTGAAAACCTGCAGCAATCCTGTGGAACCTGAAATGAAAGTGATTTATTACCACTGTTAAGCAATGGTTCTAAATCAGACTCTACTTAATGTTGACAGACAAGAGAAAAAAGGACAAAAACTGTAGAAAAACAACAGAAACTACTGGATAGTTTAGCTTAGAAATCAAGTTTGCTTCATACTGCAGTACACACTATGTCAGTGGATGCTACTTTTGTGCTGTTGTAATGTAGTTAAGACGATTTGTCCTGAATTGTTGTGAACATATGTCATTTTATTATCACAAGCGGTCCTTATTTGATACTGTGTGATGCTCATTCTACCACCTAGCACCTTAACTTACATCAAACAACCATCTGACACAGGAGAGCTGTTGATTCATGTCACTGAGCACTAAACCCTAACCCTAACCTTGGGAAATTTCCCCGGAAACGGAGAGTAATAAAGGATTATCTTATCTTAAAAGGCACTGTGCTTATTCTCTCTTCCATCCATCTTGCAAAAGCTATCTTGTTTGCGTCTTCGACAACTCCACAGCTTACAATACACATCTGCCCATCCACCCATCCATCCGTCCATCCATCCATCTGTCTGTCCATCCATCCATCCATCCATCCATCCATCCATCCGTCCATCCATCCAGGCATCCATCCATCCATCCATCCGTCCGTCCGTCCATCCATTCAGGCATCCATCGTCCATCCATCCATCCGTCCGACCAGCCGTCCGTTCAGCCGTCCGTCCATCCGTCCGTCCATCCAGGCATCCATCGTCCATCCGTCCATCTGTCCGTCCATCCATCCGACCAGCTGTCCCTCCATCCGTGCAACCAGGCATCCATCGTTCGTCCGTCCGTCCGTCCATCCATCCATCCATCTATCGTCCATCCATCCATCCGTCCATCTGTGCATCTAGCTGTCCGTCCGTCCATCCATCTGTCCATCCATCTGTCCATCTGTCCATCTATCCAGGCATCCATCATCCATCCATCCATCCATCCATCTGCCCATCCATCCATCCATCCATCCGTGCGTCCATCCATCCAACCAGCCGTCCGTCCAGCCATCCGTCCATCCATCCGACCAGCCGTCCATCCAGCCGTCCATCCATCCAGGCATCCATCGTCCATCCGTCCGTCCCTCCGTCCATCTATCCGTCCATCCATCCAGGCATCCATGTCCATCCATCCGTCCGTCCATCCATCCGTCCGTCCAGCCATCCATCCATCCAGCCGTCCATCCATCCATCCATCGTCCATCCATCAATCCAGCTGTCTATCCATCCGTCCAGCCATCCATCCGTCCAGCCATCCATCCGTCCAGCCATCCATCCTCTTCCACTTATTCAGGGTTTGGTCATGGAGGCAGCAGATGAAGGAGGTCTTTCCAGAAGTCCTTTCCCCAAACAACGCTTTTCAGATTTTCCTGGAAGATCCCGAAGCGTTCCAAGGCCAAACGAGATACATAATCCCTCCAGCGGGTTCTGGTCAACCCCAGGGTTTCCTCCCATTCAGATGTTTGGAAAACCTCCAAAGTCTCCCTGGAGACATACGAATCTGATGACTAAACCACCTCAACTGGCCAATTTTGATGCAAAATGTCTTGTGGCTCAGCTAGAATGACTGTGTGACTGAGGTGTTTGACAGTTTAGTCCTTAATATTGGACAATGTATTATAAAGCAGACAAGAGGCGAATAAAAAAGTTGGCCAAACTGAAACAAGTAATGAACAGAATGAAATATCTTAGGTCTAAGATAGTCTTTTTACAAGAATCTCACTTAGTAGCCTCAGAGATACACTATATTGCCAAAAGTATTGGCTCACCTGCCTTGACTCGCATATGAACGTAAGTGACATCCCATTCCTAATCCATAGGGTTCAATATGACGTCGGTCCACCCTTTGCAGTTAGAACAGCTTCAACTCTTCTGGGAAGGCTGTCCACAAGGTTTAGGAGTGTGTTTATGGGAATTTTTGACCGTTCTTCCAGAAGCTCATTTGTGAGGTCACACACTGATGTTGGACCAGAAGGCCTGGCTTTCAGTCTCTGCTCTAATTCATCCCAAAGGTGTTCTATCGGGCTGAGGTCAGGACTCTGTGCAGGCCGGTCAAGTTCATCCACACCAGACTCTGTCATCCATGTCTTTATGGACCTTGCTTTGTGCTCTGGTGCACAGTCATGTTGGAAGAGGAAGGGGCCAGCTCCAAACTGTTCCCACAAAGTTGGGAGCATGGAATTGTCCAAAATGTCTTGGTATGCTGAAGCATTCAGAGTTCCTTTCACTGGAACTAAGGGGCCAAGCCCAGCTCCTGAAGAACAAGCCCACACCATAATCCCCTCTCCACCAAACTTTACACTTGGCACAATGCAGTCCCACAAGTATGGTTCTCCTGGTAACTGCCACAGCCAGACTGGTCCATCAGATTGGCAGATGGAGAAGCGTGATTGGTCACTCCAGAGAAGGCGTCTCCACTGCTCTAGAGTCCAGTGACGGCGTGCTTTACACCACTGCATCCCACGCTTTGCATTGCACTTGGTGATGTACGGCTTGGATGCAGCTGCTCGGCCATGGAAACCCGTTCCATGAAGCTCTCTGCTGAAGCTCTGTTCTTGAGCTAATCTGAAGTTCACATGAAGTTTGAAGGTCTGTAGCCACTGACTGCAGAAAGTTGGCCACCTCTTGGCATCCTCTGACCCGCTCCATCAGTTTACGTGGCCGACCACTTGGTGGCTGAGCTGCTGTCGTTCCCACACACTTCCACTTTCTTATAATACAGCTGACAGTTGACTGTGGAATATTTAGGAGTGAGGAAATGTCATGACTGGATTTGTTGCACAGGTGGTATCCTATCACAGTTCCATGCTGGAATTCACTGAGCTCCTGACAGCGACCCATTCTTTCACTAATGTTTGTAAAAGCAGTCTGCATGCCCAGGTGATTGATTTGATACATCTGTGGCCATGGAAGTGATTGGAACACCTGATTCTGATTCATTGGAAGGGTGAGCCAATACTTTTGGTAATATAGTGTACATCTGTCAAAAAGATGGCCAGGCGCATCATGCTTCATGTAAAACTCATAAAGTGGGTTATAATTCTCATACATAGATCTATATTGTTAAAGGTTACAAAAACTATTCAAGATCAGTTTGGGAGGTAAATTATTGTATGTAGGAACATTTCATCACAAAAAATGAATCTCAGAAATGTGAACGGCCCGAATGAGAACAATCGATTCTTTTTTGAAAGACTATTTCTTACTGAATTTTTCATTATAAGAGGAGACTTTAACTGTGTCCTCGACCCAGGGTTTGTACGGATACATCTTATATGCAAACCAGAAAAACACTGATTAATTACATGAGCAGCTGAAACAGTGTGAAGTCATTTCAATATGTTTATTACCTGTATGAGATTTGTGCAGACTCCATTTGCAGTTCAGGTGTGAAGAGAGATGAAATCTGGAATTCAGAAACAAACGATATGAGGTGTTTTATGAGAAATAACCAAGGTGTGTAAATAAAACACATATTCCTGTGTGTCCACACTTCACTGAGGTGATGGATCAAACATACAGTATACGACTACAAGCTGGGAGTGAAAGAGTGTTGAAAAAATAAACATGGAGTGGAAAACTGAAGCAGCTTGATATCAACCTGTCTGCCTGGAGCTGCAGTGGAACCACATTCTATCGTCAATGATGAGTCCTTTGCTCTGTTCCTTTTTTGGTTTTAGTACAGCATTTATCTCCTTCATTTTCTTTGCTGTGAAAGCACTTTCAATGATGTCTTTCATAATAATAATTATTATTAGTGTCTTTGTTCAGCATCTGTACTGACACATTCAGTACATAAACAGGTAAACACGTTTCATATGTCAATAATTATCAACATGAAGACAGCATGGAAACAAGCTGTGATTTTGCACAAACAACAACAACAACAATACATAGACCCCTAAGCACAGCAGATCTGGTGCTCCCACAAATAACACTCCTGAACCATTCTGGACTGCTGAAAAAGCAAAAAACTGGAACCTTGTCCTGCCATACACACATCAACTACTGATTTTAGAGGCCTCAACTCCGACCTTGTTTGAAAATTCTTTACTTTTTCCCTTTTTCCAAGTTCCAGTAAGTAAAGCTTTAGCCTCTGATGGAGCTATCATTTGGACCTCCTGGAATACATTTTATTTGTTTCCTAATCAAATTTCTGTGGGAATTACATTGCTAGATATAGGGAACCTTTAAAATGGCTTCATGGGGGAGCTGTTTATTTTTTTAGGATGAAAAGGTTTGAAAACGTACAAAATCTTCAAAATTCAGAGAAAAAATATTTTGCTCAGTTTTTGGTCCCAAATAACAAATAAAATCAATAAAATCTGAGACGGTAGAGCAACATCGCTTTCTGAAAAGACACAAAGTTAACATCAAGCTACGACAGATATTTCCACAGAAATAGAGCTACTCTGTAAAATGCAAATAAAAACAAATTGCAAAGACTTAATTGGTCTATTTATCTGCCAACAGCACAAAAACAGCATAATGGAAAGAGAAGAACTTTACAGTTTTTAAAAACATAATTTGTTGCCACCAACACGTTTTAAAAGGTTTGGACAGGGGCAACAAAAGACCTGAAAGCTGTGCTGGAAAGATGCCTGCATCCAGTCCAAGCACGGATGTCCTCAGAGAACATGGTACGGCTGAAAATATCCTTCTCAAGTGTAGGAAGGGATGGGTATCGTTTGGATTTTACCAGTACCAGTACTGCTTATCCATACTGGTACTTAATCGACATGGCTCAGTGGGTAGAGTGGCCGTCTTGTAACTGGAAGGTTGCCGGTTCGATCCTCGGCCCGTCGAGTTCATGTCGAGGTGTTCCTGAGCAAGACACCTAACCCCTAATTGCTCCTGATGGGTTGTGGTTAGCGCCTTGCATGGCAGCTTCCACCATCAGTGTGTGAATGGGTGAATGTGACGTATCATCATGTAAAGCGCTTTGGATAAAAGCGCTATATAAATACAACCATTTACCATTTTGGTGCAGAAAATAAAGACATGACAAGAAAAGCTTTAAAAAATAAAAGGTTATTTTTGCCACAAACTGGGCAACTCAATATCTTGTCTGACTTCTCATTGACTCTGGCCATTTAAATTTCAAATCTTTCCACAAACTGACAGAGCCTCCTGTGTGACTCATCATGCAGGTGCTTCTTAGGGGCTCGACACACGGGAAGCGACAACAGTCGCGCTCCATTAATTTTCTAATGGCTGCTGTGCAACGAGACAAACATCGCTTTCCCCCCTCCCAACAACGCGACGGCGACATTCGTGCATGTGAAATTTCGTGCGCGTTCACGTAGACGTGCACCCGCTGGCTTGCGACGCGATACAATCATCATCATGCGTTTAGAGTCCATTCTTCCCTCGAGGGGGTTGGATGGTCAGGTGGTATCCCGAACTTGCTGTCGCCATTCATCCCTGTCCTTGGCCATGTCGACTGTAAGGTTACAGGAATAAAGGTCCTCCAGAACATTATCCATCCATGTTTTCCATGGTTTCCCTCTACTTCTGGTACCTTCTACCTCCAGTGTTTGGCACTTCCTTATCCAGGAGTGGCTGCGGTATGTGTGCCCAAACCAGCGAAGCCTGTTCCTTCTAAGGATGACCTCAAGGTGGACGAGGTCTAGCTTGCTGTACAGTATGGCTGTATCCACATGTGCCTGGGTGTTGACTCCGCATATCCACCTAATCATAGCCCTCTCATTCCGAACTAGCTCAGAGTGCTCCTCGTTTCTTATCACCCAGCACTCCCTGGCATACAACATAACACTGTGGACACATGAGGCAAAGATTCTTCCTCTCGTGAGCAGACTTAGGGTGCGACAGGTGAGGATAGGCAACAGCTCTCTGAATTTGCCCCACGCAGCTCTACAGCGTTTTGTGATGCTGGACAGGCTTCCACCTTCAGTGCTGATCGTGTCACCGAGATAACAGAACTTGTCGACGACTTCCAGGCTGTGGTTGTCTACTGTATGTCAAGGTGGTCGAAAGGGCATCCATCAATAGGCCTTGCCAGGCCTCTGCATCTGGGACAGCGAAAGGTAGGATCTTTTCTCAGCCTGCCCTGGGTGCCGCTGCAGGCCTTATGCACCCAGTGGGAGCAGCCTACACAGTAGATGGAATTCCTGCCAACCCCTGCTCTGCATACACCACAGGGGAATTTGCTGGTGTCCTTCAGTATGTTAAAATCCTTGCCACTGCACAGTATCTTCGTCTTTCCCATGCTGACCCTCAGTCCTTTGCTTTCCATGTGTGTCTTCCACATGGTCAGTCTGGCTTTCAGCTCCTCGATGCTATCTGCGATAATGACCAAGTCATCAGCGTAGAGCATCTCCCAGGGGGCCTTCATCCCAAACTCTCTAGAGAGAGCTTCCAAGACGATGATAAATAGCAGTGGGCTTAGGACAGAGCCCTGATGTACGCATACTTTGACTCTGATGGGGTCGCTGTAGGTGTTGCAGACGCGTATCTTGCTAGTAGCATTGCTGTACATAGCTTTCACCGTACGGACAAGCCATTCCTCCACTCCTGACTTTCTCATAGCCCACCACAGTACCCACTGGGTACTCCATCACAACTCCATTTACATCGGTTATAGTTTTCTCATTTTATGTGGGAATTGTGAAATCAAGCGGGACCCGCATATTTCTCTTTTTTTTGTGGAAATGTGAGATTCTTGAGGGAATTATGCAGTTTTGCGGGGATTATGCGGCCTTTTGGGAAATAATTGACCCCCGCATAATCAGCGGCATTTTGGTGATTAATGCGGGAATTCATGCGATCGCATAATCGCGTTTTTCTGGAGGGTCTAAATTAATATCAAAACTCAGAACCAGTCCGTAATGGACAAACATTGGTGGACAGAAACCATCAATGTGTTTCTGTAATCTGGAAGCTCTCAAACTGGAAATGGCTGATCAGACCAGAGTCACTGCTACACGACTATCTGAGCTGTTAACTATTACCTGCTGTATGCTGAGCCCTGAAAACTGTCTGAAATATCAGTGTAAAGTCATTTTTCTCTCACCTTCATCAGCTCTGGGTCGTCCTCAGAAAGGTCCGGCTCTGTGTCGGCTGTGTTTGGCTCCAGTTTAACGTCAGAGACACCTGATGGAAGAACACCAACAGCATCAGAAACCTGACCGGAGACATGGAATTATCTGCTGAGGAGTTGTTTTAAACCATCATATTCACTGGTTGTGCATCAGGATGCATTAGGTTCAAAGGTAAACAGTGTGGTTGCAGGTCTCCCTCTGTTATTTCAGACCAAACTCTGTCCTTAGTGAAGCCACACAGTGTGTCTGTAGGTCTGCTATCTGACTGGGTAGGTAGGGGTCTGTGGTAAGTTTGTGTCTGGGGTCCATGCTCATGATAATCCATGCTTCAGGCCTGTTCTTTTCCCAGCATCCTCCACCTGTCCACCAGATGACCTCACACCCTCCTACCTGACCCCCACATCCATCCACTCTTCTTCACATTCCCATTACATCTTCAGCTGCCGACACAATGAGCCGCTAATGATCTCATCAGAGCAACAGATGTTCATGCTCTTATTCCAGTCACATATAGTTGGAAACAAACGTTTTCAGACACTTGGAAAAACCTGAATCACATGAATCTTTGTTACAAAAAAACAACATATTTTTGATTCTTTCACAGATTTACTAAAGGTTTTCTCTAAATATGACAAAATCTGCTGAATTTAAAATAAATGAATTATCAGTGCTGATGATGTAGAAAATTGTGTTGATCAAATTTTCTGCCTAACTTCTCTGGAGATATACTTGACTAAATCAGATGTCCTCTGAGCAAATTTAAATACTGTATGGACAGAGAACATTAGATGCAGCCACAAACATTACAGAGGTAGACCTCTGCTCAGGTCTGAAAAAGTAAATCATTCACTTGAACAAATCAGGAGAGTGACTTTGAGCCATTTCAAAGCAGCTTCACATCCAGAATCATCTTCATGGTCCAGTTGTGTTACTGCCACCATCAGGAAGAAAACACAAACTACCACCTGCTGCTGAGAGACGACTGGTCAGGATGGTCAAGAGTCAACCAGGAACCATCAGAAAGCAGGTCTGGATGTAGGAGAAGCTGCTGGAACACAGCTGTCAGTGTCCACAGGGTTCTAGAGGATCCATGAAGAAGGAAGTTCTTCCTCTAGAAGCAGAACCTTAAAGCTCCACTGATCACACGGACAAAGAAAAGACCTTCTGGAGGAAAGTTCTGTGGTCAGATGGAACAAAAACGGAAGGTGAGGCCTTCAGCCCCAAGAACACCCAACCTACCACCAAACATGTTGGTGGCAGTATCATGCTCTGTGGAACTGGAGCTTTACACAAAGTAAATGGAATAATGAAGAAGGAGGATCACCTCCACGTTCTTCAGGAGAACCTAAAACCATCAGCAGAAGGTTGCTCTTGGACACAGTTGGATGTTTCAACCAGACAATGAGTCCAAACACACATCAGACGTGGAAAAGAAATGGTTCCATCAGGCTGGAATGAAGGTTCTGGAATGAAGGATCTGGACTGGTCTCCCCAAAGTCCTGACTTAGAAGAACCAAGTCAGAAAGACCACAAATTTAGTTGAACTGCACCAATTCTGTCCCGCCCCCTCTCCCCTACCCCCCACCACCCCCGGTCGACGTTACCGGGCGGAACGAATATTCGGCAAATATTCTTCCTTCCGGCTTCGGCTCATCTCGTCGTGTGATCACATAAACATATACACATGTCTATGTGATCACCCCCTCCCCCCAAACGAAAATAGGAATATTCGGAGCTCGTCTCTTCCCCTCGCCTTTGGCCCACTTCGACTCATTCCGCCGTGTTCGGCTCATCTCGGCTCCTCCATTCGTGTTTGTTACCACCAACCGAATGTCCGGGTTGCTGCCGACTCTGACGTCACGCTTCACTTCGTTGCATAAACACAAGACAAGATGCTGAAGACCTCCAATGTTTGGCAATTCTTCAGTTTAACTGAAGACAAATTGAAGGCAGTGTGCAAAATTTGCGTCCGGGAGACCAGACGAATGGATCCGCATATTGGCGCCACCCCCCCCAACCCCGTCGGACGTTATGGGGTGGAACGAATATTCGGATATTTGTCTTTTATAGGGCCCGAATATCCGGAGACCAGAAAGCACTATTCGGGCCAGCCCTAGAGTCCTTTCATTTTTGAAAATCATGTAGCTCTGTTAAATGATGATAAAATATGGAATTGATCATCACAGCAGCAGAGAAAACATGTTTTTTTTGTCTGTTTAATTTCTTTTCATCACCCTTAACTGTTCTGAACATATGTGTGTTAACCTTCCTTATATTTGAAAAGTAAAAGTTCCAATAATGAAGACGGTAAGTGTCATGTTAAATTATGTCTTGGTGTGAGCCCCTGCATCATTTAATAATTAATCAGATAAATCAATCAGGAATAATTTAATGCCCCTTAGAAAGTGATTTAAGATGAGTTAAAACTTTTTCAGCATGTGCAGATACCCAAGAAACCGTCAATTATTTGTTTTAGAAGTATTATTCTGATGAAACAAGCACACGAACATTTAGTTTTATTGATGACTTTGTACTCACGGGTTTTGTTTCTGGAAGTTTCAAACAGTCTGTCATCGATTCTGCAGTGACAAGCACATAAACAGCAACGGCAAGTGAGAAAAAAATTAGACTTTGTTTGAGTTAACTTTATTGAATCGAACAGTGACGATTCCACACAATCAGTCTCATCATGCTGAACATCAACTAATGCTGTTTCAGTTTAACGGGTTAGTCTGCAAAGTATGGGTATCAGCACATAAACCAGCAACAAGCAGGTTAGTTTCAAAATGCATTAAAGGAAAAGACGGACAGACGGACGGACACCACATGACATGATTCGGTCACTCCTCCTTTACTTTGGTCCAGCATCAGCACAACTACACTCAACAAAAATATAAAGGCAACACTTTTGTTTTTGCTCCCATTTTTTATGAGATTAACTCAAAGATCAAAAACTTTTTCCACATACACAATATCAGCATTTCTCTAAAATATTGTTCACAAATCTGCCTAAATCTGATAGTGAGCACTTCTCCTTTGCTGAGATAATCCATCCCACCTCACAGGTGTGCCATATCAAGATGCTGATTAGACACCATGATGAGTGCACAGGTGAGCCTTAGACTGCCCACAATAAAAGGACACTCTGAAAGGTGCAGCTCATCTGCTCACCTCACACTCATCCAGCAGGACAGACTCAGCAGTGGATCTACTCACAGCTCTTCCCTACACTCTCATTTCACCAACAGGCTCCAGTCTGTCAGCCTTTAACAGCCTTATGCTACCAATAACCCACCTAGCTCCATCACCTGTGCTGTTTTAAGCCATCCTACATCATCCAGTAACTAACCTTCTGGATACACTCATCACTTCTACCCCATGTCCTGTCCTCTCTCACCACAATCTGACCCTCTCCAACCAACCTTTGTCCTCTTTCAAATCTATTCCAAGCAACTTTCCTCAGCCAGCTTAACATCTGTGAACTGTGTGAGAAAAATGGGTAGAGAGATGCCCCAACACACTTCATCTGAATGGAGGTGAGACTTTAACTGTCAGGTTTTTTATTTTATCTGGAGCTGAAATTAGTCTCATGTGTTAGAATGTAAAACATGATGTCTGACCTCAGAGTCTTCAGGATGCAGTCTGGACTCTCCAGAAGATCTAACAGATGTTTCACTCCTGAATCCTTCAGGCTGTTCCAGCTCAGGTCCAGATGTTCCAGATGTGAGGGGTTGGACTTCAGAGCTGAGACCAGAGAATCACAGCTGATCTCTGACAAACTGCAGTCCTCCAATCTGAATAAAGAATGAAAGATGTCTATAAAATCATTGATGATCCATCAGATGTGTTCAGGTTAGACAGGAGTCTCCATGGACTATGATGTTTGCAGATGACATTGTGATCTGTAGTGAGGGTTTGTAGGTGGAGGAGAAGCTCGAGGCGTGGAGGTTTGCCCTGGAAAGGAGAGGAATGAAGGTTAGCCGCAGCAAGACGGAGTATCTGTGTGTGAATGAGAGGGACCCAAGTGGAAGAGTGAGGTTACAGGGAGAAGAGAACAAGAAGGTGGAGGATTTTAAGTACTGAGGGTCAACAGTCCAGAGCAATGGAGAGTGTGGAAAAGAGGTGAAGAAGCGTGTACAGGCAGGCTGGAACGGCTGGAGAAAAGTGTCAGGTGTGATGTGTGATAGAAGAGTTTCAGCTAAAATGAAAGGAAAGGTTTACAAAACTGTGGTGAGAACAGCCATGTTGTTTGGTCTGGAGACAGTGTCCCTGAGGAAAAGACAGGAGGCAGAGCTGGAGGTAGCAGAACTGAAGATGCTGAGGTTCTCTTTGGGAGTGACCAGGATGGATAGGATCAGGAATGAGAACATCAGAGGGACAGCACATGTTAGAGGCTTTGGAGATAAAGTCAGAGAGGCCAGACTGAGATGGTTCAGACATGTCCAGAGGAGAGAGAGTGAATATATTGGTAGAAGGATGCTGAGTTTCCCACTGCCAGGCAGGAGGCCTAGAGGAAGACCAAAGAGGAGGTTTGTGGATGTGGTTAAAGAGGACATGAAGGTAGTTGGTGTGAGAGAAGAGGATGCAACAGACAGGGTTAGATGGAGGCAATTGATTCGCTGTGGCGACCCCTGAAGGGAAAAGCCGAAAGGAAAAGAAGAAGAAGAAGAGAACAAAAACAGAAAATATGAACCAGAGCAGATTTACAGCTTCATGGATGGAAGTTCTGTTGAACAGAAATGAGCTTCAGTTGTCATTAAACACATCAGATCTACAACAGTAACAGACAGACAGTGAACTGACCTCAGATACTTCAGGCTGCAGTCTGGACTCTCCACAAAACCACTCAGCTGTTTCACTCCTGAATCCTTCAGGTCGTTTCCACTCAGGTCAAGATGTTCCAGATGGGAGGGGTTGGACTTCAGAGCTGAGACCAGATAATCACAGCTGACCTCTGACAACCTGCAGCCCTCCAATCTGAATAAAGAATAAAAGATGTGAGTTGAGGAGACAAAGTTCCTGCTTGAAATCATTCAGAGTTTCATCATCAGTTCAGAGCTGCAGAAATCTGGATTTCTATGCATCAAGTCAACCTTAAATCTCCTTCAGATCTTCTTTTCATACGTGCAGCTTCATCAATGAGATCTGTTCATTTATTCTACCAGAGGAGAAGCTGCTGGACCACAGAGGACAAATACATTTGCTTCCAGGACAGAAAGGTGAAAAGCATCTAAAGGTTGAGCAGCAGATAAAGCCACTGTCTTTACTTCAGTCATCTCACAGCTCCAAATGCTGGAAAGGATGAAGGAGAGAGTTTGTGCCACTGGTGAGCTTCCAGTTAAAGTGTTGCAGTGATGTGACACACAACAGGTGCTGACAGGTGAGGAGAGTTCTTCTACTCACTGACTTCTATCAGCTCAGCACAGAGAACTTTAAGGACACTTTAGCTTTGACTCTGGACTGAGTCTATAGACTTTATGACTCCCTGCTACATTTAAAAAGAAAAACTCTGTGGATGATTCACAGCAGTCATTAAAACTGATGAGAAAAAAGAAACATTCACCCAAAGATGAGAACTTTGAATCACTGAAAACACGATGTCTGACCTCAGAGTCTTCAGGATGCAGTCTGGACTCTCCACAAAACCACTCAGATGTTTCACTCCTGAATCCTGAATGCTGTTGAAGCTCAGGTCCAGATGTTCCAGATGTGAGGGGTTGGACTTCAGAGCTGAGACCAGAGAATCACAGCTGATCTCTGACAAACTGCAGCCCTTCAATCTGAATAAAGAATGAAAGATGTGTATAAAATCATTGATGATCCATCAGATGTGTTCAGGTTCTGAATGTGCAGATCAACATTACTTTGTCTTCATCAATCAGCTTTTCTCTAAAAGCAGCACAGTGACTTTGTCCTTCTCTTATTGCTGATCATCATCATGTCATATTGATTGAGTTTTTGAAGCTTCATAGATCTTTGCTTTGTCAAATTAATCTTTAAATGCCTCAATAAATCAGCGCCACTCTGTGGATTGATCCAAAGACAGGATCACCAGAAGCTCCACCAAAAACAACTGCAAAATATCTTACCGCAGAACTACATTTGAATAGACAGCCTTTTCAATCAATGGTTGTCACATCTGGAACACATTACCAAATGAAATTAATAGGATAGCAGATTTTTTTTAAAATTACAGCAAAAGTTAAGTATTGGCTGAAAGAAAAACAAGAATGTACCTACCTATGAAATCTATAAGGTCTGACTGACTGTGGATTGCGTCATTGTGTGTGTGTGCATGCGTCAACTCAGTGCTATACACTCTATATGTAATGCATCAGTTCTATGTGTTCTATAATAACTGCATGGTCCCTGATCAAATAAATGATTCAATAAATAAATAAATCATCAACAGTGAACTGACCTGAGAGTCTCCAGTTTACAGTTTGGACTCTGCAGTCCATCACAAAGATGCTTCATGAATGAATCCTCCAGGATGTTTCTACCCAGGTCCAGTTCTATCAGATGGGAGGGGTTGGACTTCAGAGCCGAGGCCACGACTTCATAGTGACTCTCTGAGAGTTCACAGTAAGAAAGTCTGCAATGAGGCATAAATAACAAAACATGTTATGAAAGAGGACACTTTATTCACTGCCTGTCCAAAAAAGTCTCCACCTGGATTTAACTCAGCAAACAGGTCAGATCCTTCATTGGATAATTACTGCAGTGATGAAACAACTTGTTTAACTCTAGCTGATGCAGTGAGGAACTTCTCATTTCTAAACAACCATGTTGGAAGACACATCCTGAGGTCATGGAAAGGATGTTCATCAGGTTCACAAAGGTCAAATTATTGGCATCAAGCAAACAGAACATCTAAGGAGATGGATGAAATGACAAAGATCAGGTTAAGAAGCGTGGAACCCTCTCACCACAGGGTGGTAATAAGAGGAACGCTTTATGACTAAACTGATAAAGTAATTAGCCTTTTAAGTAGACACAACTAAATCAGTGGAGAAAGAGACACCTCCATGGACAGGAACTGTCTCGGGTCATGTATGATTTTCACTGATTAAACAGTAGATTGAATTAGAGGCTACCAGGGTAAACCTTAGAAGAAGAATATTCACATTCTATTAACACACAACCCAATGTGTATGTATAGCAGAAGATAGAAGTAATCTCACAATCAATAAAATACAACTTTGTATTCAACACAAAGACACAACAAACCGCTTCAATGAAAAATAATGAAGGTGTAAAAAATAAAATAGAGCCGGGATTTATCAGAATTTAGTGTGAGTCACCCCGAGTGCTCTCTCTCTTTAGCTTCCAGTATTCAGCTTAGTTTAGGGTTCTTTTCCTTGGAGCTCAGGAATGAAGAGAATGCTTCATCCAAGTTTCCAGAAGTCCATCAGCTCATAGCACACGTGTAGACTCCCTGTCAGAGGACTGGTCTCCCTTCGTAGCAGAACAACAGCAGCGAACAGCCGGATCCTCACACACAGAACTCTCTGCTCTCGTTGGTCGGCTGGAGATCAAAAGTGCGTCCCTTAGCTAAGCTAACACGGCTAGCTCACTCCACAGTGCAACAAAACACTCGTCTGGAACAGAGGACAACACACCAACAGTTCTCAAGCAGTCCTCAACAAAAACTACCATCCACTAAAGGTGGAAACACATTAAAGTCCATTCCTTTCCAACACTGTCTCACTTCCGGCTGAATCATCTTCTCCTCTTCTCTCCTCCAGCTCTCTACCCAGAAAGGTCACTTCCTGCCCGCGAGGTCCCCGACAGGTAAACAGGAAGTACAACCTTACCTGGTTAAAATATTAGTAATAGAATTATTTCTAGACTAAAACTGTGTTGACAACCTTAGATTGTCTGTGAAAATGTCATGTAAACTTTATGTTCTTCACATCAGTGCTTCAACTGATCTTCTCGAAATGTTTGACATCAAACTGAATTCTAATCAGCCTCTCTCACACCTGCACATTTTCAATCTTTCTTTGGTTTCATCTGCAGATGGAGGACAGAAGATGGACTTCCATTCAGGCTTCCATACTGTCCACAGTCTGTCAGTGTGATCTGATCCCATGTTTGACTCCACAAAGTTCTCAGGAGAACATCTGGATCAGGAGAACAGTTTCTGTCCTGTTTTTACTGGACTCAGAATATTGTGACTGAGTTGATTTCAGCCAACAGTTCCAGTAGAAAGATGATGATGTCTCTGCTGTGGACCTGCTGCTGTCAGCTTCACCTCCATCACTCAACATTTACAGTCTGCTGTCAAACGCTACACAAACCAAACTGATCACTGGACAACATCACACCTGAACACCATGAATATGAACATCAGGAAATATTCTCCTGTGATGACAGACCACTGAGTCAACTTTAGCCCTCAACGTTCTTTAGAGAGATTCTGAAAAACTTGTTGAGCACAAACACAAAGAACAAACCAGTGAAGTTGAATTATTTCCACCATAATGTCTCACAAACATGTTATCAGGGTTTGTAGCGTTAAAAACACAACTCTGAGCTTTGTGTCCATCACATCTCTGGAAACAGTCTGACTTGTAGCATTCTGCTCTGAAATATTCACACCTCTGAGCATTTCCTGATTCCACTCTTCTCTGCAGCAACAACACACAAAACACCAGAGTTTCTCTGTGAGGAACTGAACATCAGGAAAGATGTCACATCTGGACTCTGGAACCACTTCCCTCTTTAGAACCAACAGCTGAGTTCACATCAATAAAATGCTCCATGACTCAGTCTTTGTCTGATCAGTCGTTTACAGAGCCTGATGTCCAAGTTAACAACATATATATTAAAGTCTAAAGAGAGAAATCAGGTCAGATGTGTTTGTCTGATTAGATCAGACTGATTTCAGAAGAACTTTACTGCTTCACTGAAAACTGTAAAATGCTTCCACATAAAGAACCTCTGCAGTTCTTTATGAGTTTCAGCAGATCTGCATGTTTCCTCCATCAACCAAAGGAAGGACCTCAGAAGAACAAACTGTCTGATGGAACAATTATTAGAATGAAACAGAAAAACTGTCTTCATTCATTTAGCAGCTTCAAACACAAGAACATGAAAAATCCACATTTTCACAGAGTTTGAAGCAGCTGAAGAACATCTGACACGAAACACAGCTGACATGATGTTTGAAATAAACAAGTGGAACATGAAGAAGAATGAGATGTTCTAGTGAGAACATTTGAAGAACTGAACTACTGATCTACTCTGATCATGTTCATCACATCTGGACTCACCCAGCCTTTCTGCAGTTCCTCACAGCTGGAATCAGTCTCCGTTTTCCCTCCTCTGTTGTTTTGTACTTGTTCAGGTCCAACTCATCCAGAACCTCCTCTGACATCTGCAGCATGTAGGCCAGAGCTGAGCACTGGATCTCAGAGAGTTCCTTCTCTGATCTGTTCTCTGACTGCAGGAACTCTTGGATCTCCTGATGTACTGAGAGATCCTTCATCTCCATCAGACAGTGGAAGATGTTGATGCTTCTGTCTGGAGATATGTTATCACTCTTCATCTTCTTCAGGTTGTTGATGACTCTCTGGATCATTTCTGGATGGTTCTCTGTCCGACCCAGCAGACCTCCTAAGAACCTCTGAATCATTGGACGGTTCTCTGTCGGACCCAGCAGACCTCCTAAGAACCTCTGAATCGTTGGATGGTTCTCTGTCCGACCCAGCAGACCTCCTAAGAGTTTCTGGTTGGACTCCAGACAGAGACCATGAAGGAAGCGAACAAACAGGTCCAAGTGACCATTTTTACTGCTGAGGGATTTCTCCATGACTCTCTTCAGGAACTCATCCAGAGTGTTGATACTGTGCCCGAGGAAGTCCTCCAGAACTTCCTGGTTCCTGTTGGTGTAACAGTGGAACATGTAGACTGCAGCCAGAAACTCCTGAATGCTCAGATGAACAAAGCAGTAGACTGGTTTCTGAAACATCACACACTCTCTTCTGAAGATCTGGGTACAAACTCCTGAGTACACCGAGGCCTCTGTCACATCCAGACCACACTGCTCCAGGTCTTCTTGGTAGAACAGGATGTTTCCTTTCTCCAGATGTTCAAAGGCCAGCCTCCCCAGCTTCAGAAGAACATCCCTGTCAGCCTCCGTCAGCTCCTGTGGACTCGTCTCAGGTCCCTCATGGTACTTCTTCTTCTTCCTCTGTGTCTGAACCAGCAGGAAGTGTGAGAACATGTCAGTCATGGTCTGGGGCAGCTCTCCTCTCTGCTCTGTGCTCAACATGTGCTCCAGAACTGTAGCAGTGATCCAGCAGAACACTGGGAGTCGACACATGATGTGGAGGTTCCTGGATGTCTTCATGTGGGAGATGATTGTTCTGGAGCGCTCTTCATCACTGAACCTCCTCCTGAAGTACTCCTCCTTCTGGACGTCGGTGAAGCCTCGTACTTCTGTTAACCTGTCCACACGTTTAGGAGGGATCTGATTGGCTGCCGCAGGGCGAGAAGTGATCCAGACCAGAGCCGAGGGAAGCAGATTCCCCTCCATGAGGTTGACCAGCAGAACGTCCAGCGATGACTTCTGGCTGACGTCAGACACAACCTTCCTGTTGGTGAAATCCAGTGAAAGTCTGCTTTCATCCAGACCGTCAAAGATGAACAAAAGTTTACAGACAGCCAGCTGCTCTGCCGTCACCTTCTGTAATGTTGGATGGAAAACATGGAGCAGCGTGAGAAGACTGTGCTGCTCATCTCTGATCAAGTTCAGCTCCCTGAACGGAAGCACCACCACCACACTGACGTCTTGGTTTTCTCCACCCTCTGCCCAGTCCAGAGTGAACTTCAGCACCGAGAAGGTTTTTCCCACGCCGGCCACGCCGTTGGTCAGGACCACTCTGATGGCTCTCTGCTGCTCAGGTAAGGCTTTAAAGATGTCCTGGCACCTGATGGGAGTGTCATGGAGGCTCTTCTTGGAAGCTGTCTCCAGCTGCTCCACCTCATGTTGGACATCAGCCTCTCCACTGTGTCCCTCTGTGATGTAGAGCTCAGTGTAGATCCTGTTGAGGAGGGTTCCACCTCCTGCTTCATCACTTCCTTCAGTCACATGTTCACATCTCCTCCTCAGACTCATCTTATGTTCCTGCAGAACCTCCTGCAGACCAACACCTGCTCACAGACCAGACAAACAATCAGACTCAACAAACACAAACATCTTTCATGTCTGGACAACACAACAACAAGCTCAGTTTCCACACATCAGTCCACCAGCAGATGTTCAGTCTTACTTTGTCCACAGCTGCTGGATCTTTCTCCACACTGGGGACAGGAGGAGTGTCCTGATGGAGCAGACTGGTCCCAGTATGAGCTGATGCACTGTCTGCAGAACCAGTGTCCACAGCTGCTAGAGACTGGATCCTTCAGGACGTCCTGACACCGAGCACAGCAGGACGGCTGCTCCTCCACACAAACTCCCCTCCTCTTCATCACTCTGTCAACACATTTATTCATCACATCTCACATCATCTGGAGAAAAACATCCACATGTGACTCCACAGAGCAGAAGAGAACAGTAAAAGTGAGGCTACTGTTCTGTCTGAGTTCAGCCGCTAATAAAAAGCTGCTTCCTTTTATTATGAACTCCAGTTAATCAGCTGTCTGATTAAACTCTCACTCATCTGCCTGCAGTTTGCTGTTCATACAAACTCAACACTTTGTGCAGCAGCTTCACAGTAACAGCCTTCCATCACAGACAGCTGCTTCTGTTCTTCACTGCTTTACTCACTTTGGCAGCTCAGCTCGGCTCACTTCACTTTAACTCAGAGAACAAATCATGGAGAAACTGTGACAGAGCAGCAGCCTCAGACACAGCGTTCAGCTTTCATTTAAACATCTGGATCATCAGGACCAGGAACCAATCAAGACCAACCACAACATCAGCTACACATCTGGAGAACATTCTTTTACTCGGAAAGTATCAGCATAGAAAGCTGATAATATGATACAGAACTTGTTCCTTCATCCTAAATCCTTCATCTTCCATCAGGTCAGTTTACAGCAGAAACACTTTCTTACTTTGTGTCTGAGGGTTCAGGTTCTTTACTGAAGTCTGGAGAATCTAATCTGGACCAGTTGCTCTTCATGGACAAACGGCTGGAGGCTGGAAACTCCTCCTCCTCCTCACGATCACTCATCTTGTGGACTTCAGTCAGTCTGAGAGGAAAACCAGCAACACTGACTGAGAGCGCAGGAAATACAAAAAGTCAAAGTGACACACAAGTTCAGATCTTCATTCAGGTTCTTTCTTCTTCTTTTCCTTTTGGCTTTGGTCTTTGGTCTTCCTCCAGGCCTCCTGCCTGGCAGTGGGAAACTCAGCATCCTTCTACCAATATATTCACTCTCTCTCCTCTGGACATGTCTGAACCATCTCAGTCTGGCGTCTCTGACTTTATCTCCAAAGCCTCTAACATGTGCTGTCCCTCTGATGTCCTCATTCCTGATCCTATCCATCCTGGTCACTCCCAAAGAGAACCTCAGCATCTTCAGTTCTGCTACCTCCAGCTCTGCCTCCTGTCTTTTCCTCAGGGACACTGTCTCCAGACCAAACAACATGGCTGGTCTCACCACAGTTTTGTAAACCTTTCCTTTCATTTTAGCTGAAACTCTTCTATAACACATCACACCTGACACTTTTCTCCAGCCGTTCCATCCTGCCTGTACACGCTTCTTCACCTCTTTTCCACACTCTCCATTGCTCTGGGCTGTTGACCCTAAGTACTTAAAATCCTCCACCTTCTTGATCTCTTCTCCCTGTAACCTCACTCTTCCACTTGGGTCCCTCTCATTCACACACAGATACTCCGTCTTGCTGCGGCTAACCTTCATTCCTCTCCTTTCCAGGGCAAACCTCCACACCTCTAGCTTCTCCTCCACCTACAAACCCTCACTACAGATCACAATGTCATCTGCAAACATCATAGTCCATGGAGACTCCTGTCTAACCTCGTCTGTCATCCTGTCCATCACCATAGCAAACAAGAAGGGGCTCAGAGCTGATCCCTGATGTACTCCCACCTCCACCTTGAACTCCTCTGTTACTCCTACAGCACACCTCACCACTGTCTTACAGTCCTCATACATGTCCTGCACCACTCTAACATACTTCTCTGCCACTCCAGACTTCCTCATACAAAACCACAGTTCCTCTCTGGGCACCCTGTCAGAAGCTTTCTCCAGATCTACAAAGACACAATGCAGCTCCTTCTGACCTTCTCTGTACTTCTCTATCAACATCCTCAAAGCAAATATTGCATCTGTTGTACTCTTTCTTGGCATGAAACCATACTGCTGCTCACAGATGTTCACCTCTGCCCTTAGTCTAGCTTCAACTACTCTTTCCCATAGCTTCATCGTGTGGCTCATCAGCTTTATTCCTCTGTAGCTGCCACAACTCTGCACATCTCCCTTGTTCTTAAAGATGGGCACCAGCACACTTCTCCTCCATTCCTCGGGCATCTTCTCACTATCTAAGATCCTGTTGAACAACCCAGTCAGAAACTCTACTACTACCTCTCCGAGACACTTCCATACCTCCACAGGTATATCATCAGGACCAAGTGCCTTTCCACTCTTCATCCTCTTCAATGCCCTCCTCACTTCATCCTTACTAATCTTTGCTACTTCCTGGTCCACAACAGTCACCTCTTCTACTCTTCGTTCTCTCTCATTTTCCTCGTTCATCAACTCTTCAAAGTACTCTTTCCATCTTCCCATCACACTATTGGCACCTGTCAACACACTTCCATCCTTATCCTTTATCATCCTAACCTGCTGCACATCCTTCCCATCTCTGTCTCTCTGCCTTGCCAACCTATACAGGTCAGTCTCTCCCTCCTTACTGTCCAACCTAGCATACAAGTCATCGTAAGCCCCTTGTTTGGCCTTTGCCACCTCTACTTTCACCTTACGCTGCATCTCCCTGTACTCCTGTCTACTCTCTTCAGTCCTCTCAGTGTCCCACTTCTTCTTAGCTAACTTCTTTCTCTGGATCCACTCCTGCACCTCCTCATTCCACCACCAAGTCTCCTTATCTCCTTTCCTTCCAGATGACACACCAAGTACTCTCCGACCTGTCTCCCTGATCACATTTGCTGTAGTTGTCCAGTCATCTGGAAGCACCTCCTGACCAACCAAAGCCTGCCTCAACTCTTTCCTAAAAGTCATACAACACTCTTCCTTTTTCAGCTTCCACCATTTGGTCCTCTGCTCTGCCTTTGCCCTCTTCATCTTCTTCACCACCAGGGTCATCCTACACACCACCATCCTATGCTGTCTGGCTACACTCTCACCTACCACTACTTTGCAGTCACTGATCTCCTTCAGATTACACCGTCTACACCAGATGTAGTCTACCTGTGTGCTCCTACCTCCACTCTTATAGGTCACCCTATGTTCCTGCCTCTTCTGGAAGAAAGTGTTCACTACAGCCATTTCCATCCTTTTTGCAAAGTCAACCACCATCTGTCCTTCTGTGTTCCTCTCCTGGATACCAAACCTGCCCATAACCTCCTCATCATCTCTGTTTCCTGCACCAACATGTCCATTGAAGTCTGCACCAATGACAACTCTCTCACTTCTAGGGATGCTCTGCATCACTTCATCAAGGTCCAACCAGAATTTCTGCTTCTCCTCCAGCTCACATCCTACCTGTGGAGCATACCCACTAACAACATTGAACATCACACCTTCGGTTTCTAGCTTCAAGCTCATCACTCGATCTGACACTCTTTTTACCTCCAGGACTTTCCTAACAAACTCCTCCTTCAAGATAACTCCTACTCCATTTCTCTTCCTATCTACACCATGATAGAACAACTTGAACCCTGCTCCTAAACTTCTAGCTTTACTACCTTTCCACCTGCTCTCCTGGACACACAGTATGTCCACCTTCCTCCTCTGCATCATGTCAACCAGCTCTCTACCTTTTCCTGTCATAGTTCCAACATTCAAAGTCCCTACTCTCAGTCCTAGACTCTTGATGTTCCTCTTCTCTCTCTTCCTACGAACACACCTTCCTCCCCACCTTTTTCGACCAACAGTCGTCCATTTTCCACCGGCACCCTGTAGGTCGACAGCATCGATGGCGGTCGTTGTTAACCCGGGCTTCGACCGATCCGGTATGGAAGTCATACATTTGATTCGCATGTTAGATTTGGCCAAAGTTTTACGTCGGATGCCCTTCCTGACACAACCCTCTGTATTTATCCGGGCTTGGGACCGGCACAATAAGACACTGGCTTGTGTCCCCTTACGGCTACATTATTCAGGTTCTTTGTCCACAGAATAAATAAATCCAAACACTGTTGCTCTAACCACGTCTACAGTTGATCTCTGATACATCAAACTCTTCATTTATGTTGGAAAACTGTCAGTGTTGGAAATACTTTCAGATCCCAGTTTATCAAGGAGAACCCCAGCACTGGACCTGGTTCTCTGCTGCACCAACACACCTTTAAACTGAGACAACTTTAAATATCTGAGAAGTTTAAACATGTAAAGGAGGATGAATCAGTTTTCAGTAAAGATCCTTTCACCAGGTAAAAGCTTCCTCAGCAGTCAGCAGTAAAACACTCCTGTGACATAAAAACAAGAACAGAAATGAGGTTTCCTGACAGCAGAAAAATAATAACGTTAACTCAACACTCACCTTGTTGTCCTCCTCTGCTGACTGTAAAACGGAGTCTGAACTGTTTATTTCCTCATTCTGCTGTAAAGTCACTCAGAGCTGCTATAGATAACTGCAGGTCCCTGTGGGGTTTCCTTCCTACAACTCATGTCCTGATGCTGCTCAGCTGAAGACACATTTACTAACAGAGCTGTGGACAGACTGATCAGAGACACTGAAAGAAGAACGCTGTCACCTGATCAACATGTTTTCACTCACTTATTGGAGAAGATCAACTTCACTGATCCCACAGTGGGGAAAGTTCACCATGACAGCAGCACAAATGACAGGGCTATAAGGGCAGGATAAGAATATAAACACACAGAGAACAGTATATACACAAGTTGACATTTTCAAGAACACTATATCCAAGAGGATGAGGCTGTAACAGATTATTGCACATAACTCAGTGGAATGTGTATGTAAGAATAAAAAAGAAAGAAAAGTGCAGCAGTACATGAGGTAGAGCAGTGAAGTTCTAATGCAGCATTGAACAGTCTGACTGATGGAGGAGTAAAGGACCTGTGGAGACACTTGATGCAGAGAGTGGGAGGTGTTTTCTATGATGGACATTTGTCCAGAGCCCTTCTCTCCCCCACCACCTCAATAAGAACAGAGCAGCTCAGTCTCTTTCTATCAGTCTGCTCAGTCTGTTCTCTCCCCTCCTCATCACACCACTCAGTGGTGTAGTCTAGTTTTTTCTAGTGGGTATACTCCGGCCTCATTAACACCAAAGCCAGGTCAGGTTCTCATATATGTGTGCGTGCACACACACACACACACACACACACACACACACACACACACACACACACACACACACACACACACACACACACACACACACACACACACACACACACACACACACACACACACACACACACACACACACACACACACACACACAGCAGCAGAAGCTCCTTTATTTCAAACTACCAATTAGATACTTATAGACATTATAGCGTCAGCAGCTCCTCCTCCTGCCATCAGGTAGAGCTGATGTTTCCTCTTCATCAGGTAGAGCTGATGTTTCCTCTCCATCAGGTAGAGCTGATGTTTCCTCTTCATCAGGTAGAGCTGATGTTTCCTCTCCATCAGGTAGACCGGATGTTTCCTCTTCATCAGGTAGACCTGATGTTTCCTCTCCATCAGATAGAGCTGATGTTTCCTCTCCATCAGGTAGAGCTGATGTTTCCTCTCCATCAGGTAGAGCTGATGTTTCCTCTTCATCAGGTAGAGCTGATGTTTCCTCTCCATCAGGTAGACCTGATGTTTCCTCTTCATCAGATAGAGCTGATGTTTCCTCTCCATCAGGTAGACCTGATGTTTCCTCTTCATCAGATAGAGCTGATGTTTCCTCTCCATCGGGTAGAGCTGATGTTTCCTCTTCATCGGGTAGACCTGATGTTTCCTCTTCATCGGGTAGACCTGATGTTTCCTCTTCATCAGGTAGAGCTGATGTTTCCTCTTCATCAGGTAGACCTGATGTTTCCTCTCCATCAGGTAGAGCTGATGTTTCCTCTCCATCAGGTAGACCTGATGTTTCCTCTCCATCAGGTAGACCTGATGTTTCCTCTTCATCAGGTAGACCTGATGTTTCCTCTCCATCAGGTAGACCTGATGTTTCCTCTCCATCAGGTAGAGCTGATGTTTCCTCTTCATCGGGTAGACCTGATGTTTCCTCTTCATCAGGTAGAGCTGATGTTTCCTCTTCATCAGGTAGAGCTGATGTTTCCTCTTCATCAGGTAGAGCTGATGTTTCCTCTCCATCAGGTAGACCTGATGTTTCCTCTTCATCGGGTAGACCTGATGTTTCCTCTTCATCGGGTAGAGCTGATGTTTCCTCTCCATCAGGTAGACCTGATGTTTCCTCTCCATCAGGTAGACCTGATGTTTCCTCTCCATCAGGTAGACCTGATGTTTCCTCTCCATCGGGTAGACCTGATGTTTCCTCTTCATCGGGTAGACCTGATGTTTCCTCTTCATCAGGTAGAGCTGATGTTTCCTCTTCATCAGGTAGAGCTGATGTTTCCTCTCCATCAGGTAGAGCTGATGTTTCCTCTCCATCAGGTAGAGCTGATGTTTCCTCTTCATCAGATAGAGCTGATGTTTCCTCTCCATCAGGTAGAGCTGATGTTTCCTCTCCATCAGGTAGACCTGATGTTTCCTCTTCATCAGATAGAGCTGATGTTTCCTCTCCATCAGGTAGAGCTGATGTTTCCTCTTCATCAGGTAGAGCTGATGTTTCCTCTCCATCAGGTAGAGCTGATGTTTCCTCTCCATCAGGTAGAGCTGATGTTTCCTCTTCATCAGGTAGAGCTGATGTTTCCTCTTCATCAGGTAGAGTTGATGTTTCCTCTTCATCAGGTAGAGTTGATGTTTCCTCTTCATCAGGTAGAGCTGATGTTTCCTCTTCATCAGGTAGACCTGATGTTTCCTCTCCATCAGGTAGAGCTGATGTTTCCTCTTCATCAGGTAGAGCTGATGTTTCCTCTCCATCAGGTAGAGCTGATGTTTCCTCTTCATCAGGTAGACCTGATGTTTCCTCTTCATCAGGTAGAGCTGATGTTTCCTCTCCATCAGGTAGAGCTGATGTTTCCTCTTCATCAGGTAGAGCTGATGTTTCCTCTTCATCAGGTAGAACTGATGTTTCCTCTTCATCAGGCTCCCTTTCCTAAATGTTAACCTTAGCTCCAGCTGTAGTGTTCCCTAAAGCGGCAGTATTCACAGGACAAGCAACAGGCTTATTAAAACACTGAAATAGTTTCATTTAGCTTTGCTTTCTTTTTCTCCACTGACTGGTGTTGGATCATTAGAGGTTGTAGACTCATGTCCCTCTTCTTCTAAGCCAGGGGTATTCAGCTAAAATTCAGAGAGGTCCAGTCAGAGAAAATGGATTAAAGCAAAGGTCCAGAACATCATAATGTCTAACTGAATTACTGTGATATATGCTGATGTAACCTGGTAGTTTTATTAGAGTCTGCCTGTAAACAAAAACTGACCATCAAATAAATTCAGTACGGTTCAAAAACATTTAGACATTTATTAATAAATAACTTTTTATCTCTTAAAATAAAGTGTAGAACTTAAAAAAAGTGGCTGAACAACCTGAATCAACTTCTATACATCTTTAACAATACCTAAATCTCATAAATGTAAACATGTGAACACTTTCACTTTGTTTTCTGTCTTCTATCACTCCCCTTATATCTCTGCTGCTTAATGGGAGAACTGAGCTGCTGCTTGTCCTGCCAGTGTTTTGAATCATGGCCTGAATGGTGTCAGAGCTGTTCTCAGACATATTTAGAGGAGCTCATCGGTAGTCTGGAACAATATTTAGTTTTGATTATGTTCATAGTTGAGAAAGCTGCCTTACAGCTGTATGTTGAGCCAAACATGGTCAGCATGTGACCACAGTCTGTCCTCCACTGATGGATAATGTGCAAAAGATACGACTCTAAGAGCCGATGCTTTGTAGTGAATCTGAAGAGCTGACTCCTAACGTATTTAATGGAGTATGGAGTTTAACACTGTCCTAGCAGAAAACATGTTACTGGATCCTAGATTAAAGAAGCTTGCCTTCAGTGACAACAGAGTTGAGTGACAAAGGTTCACAAACAAGATAACAGAGAGCAAACGGAGGGAATTTATGTGGACCTAAATCCATCCAAAACCAAGCCTAGCTAAGATGACGGTTCAGAAATCAGAGCAGCTTTTAGGGAAGCTCAGGTTCATCTCAGTCAGTAACAGAGTCATAAGCAGTGGAAACAAAAGCCAAGAGTAGCAGATATGAGATCAGTGGGAGCATCAGGTCATTCTGTATTGAAGTTCTGCAGATTCAGGCTCACGTCACGGAGAAATCTGAGCTGATCACAAACACTCACATTTACTTTCTGCCTGTTTCTAGAAACGTTTGCTTGGAGGAGACTTGATGTGAGATTTATTCTGACCTCCTCACCAGCAGGGACAGAAATATCCAGAACCAACAATATGCTACCGCTAACAGTTAGCTTCAGCTCAGATGTTCTGCTTTTTGATAAAATGGGGACGCTGTAGCACACAGGAACCAGCGGTTAGAGCAGGAAGCAAGAGTAGAGCTCCACAGCAGGTCACCTGTTTACAGAACCAGATAGTAAATATGAGGAAAAGGAGACGTTGAGGATAAATGTGCTGCAGCACATGCTGATGTGTCTGGAATCTGCAGTCACCCTCAACCAAGTGTAGGTGCTAAGTCATCCCAAATTGTCACCCTTGACTCATTATTCTCCTAAACAGAGGATGCAAACCTGTTTATGCTCTCTCTGTCCCCTAATTTGACCCTGAGACAGACAGACGCTTGCTAGAGATAAACATAGAGGTGGAAGACAACTGTTTGTACAACCCGGTCTCACGAGGATTCGTGAAACTGTCACGTAAAATTTTGTTTCGGTTTCGTGCGCACCAACACGATTTTGTCATGTTTTTCGTGCTGCTCACAACGAAATGTTTTTCGTGTTGCTCACAACGAAACCCGCTGTGGTAATCACATCTGAAAATGGTTTATACTGGCGGATTCATGACAATCTAAGCTGTCCATTGGCGTATACTGTTTGTGTGATCGCGTTTGCAGCCGTCGGACATTCTTAGAATCGCGTTTGCAGCCTTCGGACATTCTTTAAATTCCTATGCAAATTGGTAAGTGTACCACCGGGTTATGGTTAGGTTATGGTTAGGGATGATGTAATGCAAAATATAGCGTTGGATTCGCAACGGTTTCACATTAAAAATATAATATTAGGGCTTAACGATTTTGGAAAATAATCTAATTGCGATTATTTTTGGAGATATTGCGATTGCGATTTAATATGCGATTATTTTTTCAAACTACTATTCTCATGTAAATGTCATTGATCACAACCAATAAATCAGTCTGTTTCATAATAAACTGTCAGATTTATTTAAAGTGCAAATTGCAACACTGAAGAAAACCAAACGGTGGCTGTACCTATTTAAAACTTCAAGTCTTAATCTTTCACGTTGAATAAAACGTGATGTAAACATGTGGACTGCACTTCTTACATGCAGTCTGAACTTAACAGTACAGTCTATACATGAATAAATTATATATGCAAAAATAAAACTCACTGATTCAGTAACATTACCCATCTGAAAGTGCAGGAATAATAAGAACAAATGTCAGCTTGAACATTTTAAGGGAAATCAAACTCCCAGTGCAAAATAAACTACTGTATGTTATTATGAAACACTAAAGGAAATACAGCATTATATTCACTCAATAACAGCTGCACACAACATGCTAAAGTGCAAAATGAGTATGGCTCTATTAGTCGTAAAGTTTCTTTGTATAGTTCTTTGGAGCTTACATATTTTTGGCGAGGAATACCAGCATGTCAACTTTGGCTGGTTTTAAAGATGAACGAGTGCAAGTCACGATATTACCTCCAGTGCTGAAGAGACGCTCTGATGGAGCACTTGTGGCAGGGACACAAAGATACTTGCGGGCCATGTTGCAGAGTCGTGGAAAGTTAATCTTGTGCACCTTCCACCAGGCTAACGGGTCCTCTTCTCCATCAATGGTGGGGGTCATGAGGTAACTGTTTAACTCTGCTTCAGTGGCATCTTCAAGTTGCACAGGAGCAGATGAAGAAGCCGCAGCAGCCTTGAAAAAGCTGCCCAGAGATTTCTTGACTTTTTCACCACATGGCACCGCACTTGGAGGCCTCGGAGTGGCTTCGATCCGAGCTCTCTTCTCCTACCAAATGAGAAAAAAAGTTAGTTCACAAATAAATATAAAGTTTGTTTGTGATGTCATAACTACATAATTTAACTAACCTGGTTATGTGTACGCCTTGCTGATTCCAGCATTTCGTTCTTGATTCGGGTCTTAATAGCTGGAATGTTGTCGGCAGTGATGTACTGGGTTTTGAACCTGGGGTCCAGAAAGGATGCAACATCCAAAAGCTCCTGGATGCTGTGGTCACTGTATTTCTCATTGAGGTAACCCAGGACCTTAGTTTTGATTGACCTGGTCAAGTTAGTGTCCTCTTGGTCTTCAGCCAGCACTGATGTGGTCAGAAGGTTAAGAACTGGTTTGAGGTAAGAGATGCTCACATATTCCTCCCCAGAGAGAGCATCTGTAAATTCTAGGAGAGGATGAAGTGCTTTGTGGACAGATTCTAAAACCTCAATATCCTGCCAGGTAGGAATGAGGGAGCGTGCATATCGGTCACCTGACAGAACATGAGTAATAGCTTTGAGCTGCTCTAGCACCCTGGCTATCATCATTTCAGTAGAGCCCCATCTTGTTGGGCATTCAGTGATGAGGCTGTGATCAGGAAGTTGGAGCTCCTTCTGTGCTTCAGTCATTGCTGCCTTCTTCTTCCAGCTGTGGGAAAAGTGCCCTACCACCTTTTTGCACAGCGCGATTGCTCTTGACACCCTGTCATCTTTGAGCGCATGTCCTGTATAAAGAAAAACAGGACAGTACTTTAGGCGGCGGCGGCGTCGTCATCATCATCATCATCATCATCATCATCATCATCGTCAGTGGTGGAATGTAATTACTTACTTACTGAACTTAAGTATTTTTTTGTGTAATTTACTATTAACTAAAACTAATAAGCATTGCATTTACTTTTTTTTTTTTACTTTTATCCATTTTAAAACAGTATCTACTACTTTTTTGATTGTGGCTTAAGTGCAAAGTACTTTTTTCCCCAAAATTAACTCTTTTGTTTTGTTTTGTTTTCATACATGCAGAATGTAAATAAAACCTTGTGCAATGATATGGTAATCTATCAGTAAATGCAGTCTGTGCTAGTAATATTTACTTAATATACAATATAAACATTCATTTTCTTTTCTATTTCACGTAGTAAAAAAGTGAGTATTTCATCCACCACTGACCATTAGTATCATCATCTACTAATTTACTTACCAATGGCAAGATGTAATCGGTGCCCAAAACACTGCAGCCGGGTCCATTCATTTAGCCGGGCTGCCATCACCATATTTGATGCGTTGTCGGTTGTTATGCAGATGTGGTTTTCTTCATGAAGATCCCAGCTGGCAAGTCCCTCTCTCATCCCAGCCGCAATGTTTTCTCCCGTATGGTCATCCGGAAAGTAGGATGCTTGAAGGCAGCGCGCTTTAAGATTAAGGTCTTCATCTATGTAGTGCACAGTCAGACTCTGATATGGCTCCGCTGTACGGCTTGACCACAGATCAGTTGTTGTAGCGAAATACTCCACAGTTTTCATCTCCGCAGCCACTTTTTGTCTGCACTTTTTGTAGAGCTCAGGTATGGCAACATGGGTAAAATAATTGTGTGATGGTAGTCTGTACCGTTTGTCAAACTTGTTTAACATCGCTGTAAACCCAGGCTTCATCACAATACTGATGGGCATCATGTCTTTCGCTATGAACTCCGTTACTGCCTGAGTTAATTCCGTGTGCTATTTTGAATTACGTTCATAAGGAGTAACACTTTCAAACATTTCGGTCAGTGATCCCTGATGGCTGGTACTTTCATTTCTTGACGTTGAAGACCTGGGTGGTGGCATTCTAGCCATGTAACTGTTGTACAAGGCATTGTGGTGTTTTTTTAAGTGTTGATGCAGATTCGTAGTGTTCCCACGTGAGGTAGCAACAGTGGCCAAGCATGTTCGGCACAGTACCCGACTTTGCGCAACATCTTCTTTTTTAAAGCCAAAGTAATTCCACACAACAGACGTGCTGCTCCTCTTTGGTACAAGGCTCTCACCTGGGTTAGCTTCTGACGAGCCTGAAGCCATTGTGCAACAGGTTTAGTGCAACCGCGATGCTAGCTTCTGTCTGGCGCTTGCTACTCCGCTCCGGCCAGGTGTGATTGCGTCACCGGATCATGTGACCACATCGCAGGCCTCGCGATTAGCAAATCTCGTCCTGTCCTATCGCGATATTATCGCAAATGCAATTAATCGTTAAGCCCTATATAATATACCCATTCGTTTGAAATACGTTCTGAGTGGCACGAAAAGTCCGCCGTTTAAAATACATTGGTGTGCATTTTGTTGTGAGCGGCACGAAAAACATGACGAAATCGTGTTGGTGCGCACGAAACCGAAACAAAAATTTACGTGACAGTTTCACGAATCCTCGTGAGATCGGGCTGGTTTGTAAGGAAAGCAAGGTTATGTTGGTATTCTTCGCCAGATGGAGCATGAGTTAACAGTCCTGTCACCATATTTGGAGTGTAACATAATCGTGCCATGCCTCATAAAACGGTAGAAGTACCCAAAGCCAGAGAGACTCCTTAGAACTGATGCTGCTCGCTGTAGCATTTTTTCCGATATCAGTAAACCTTATTCTCAACATAAATCATCTGAGTCTCCAGAGTTTGCCTCCTGATTTCCTCTCCTGACATTGCAGAATTGTCCAACATGCTGGACTGATGAAGTTCTGATGGCTTAAAAATCGTCCAAAAATGATAACAACAAAGGACCAGAATTACTAAAAATGACCAAAATGACTCAAGAAATGGTGTAAAAACACATCAAATCTGTTTAAAATGACAAAATACCAAAATGACTTCAGACCTGTCCAAAATGACGAAAAAATGATATGAAGCTTGTGCACAATTACAAAAATTACATTGTCCAAACGCACTAAAATATCTTCAACATGATGAGAAAAAAATAGTCCAAAATGCCAAAAATCTGTCCAGAATGACAAAGAGATGTCCAAAGAAGCTCAAAAATGGTTAAAATGATCAAAAAGCTAAGTTATGAAAAAATGATGAAGAGACTAGGGCTGGCTGAACAGTGGTTTCTGGTCTCCGGATATTCGGGCCCTATTAAAGACGAACAGCCGAATATTTGGATCCGTTCGTCTGGTCTCCCGGGTCCAAATTTTGCCTTCGTTTTGTCTTCAGTTAAAGTGAAGAATTCCCAAACAGTGGAGGTCTTCAGCATCTTGTCTTGTGTTTATGCAACGAAGTTGTCACGCTCCTCTGGCTGCAGCAAGCCGGCTCGTCAGCCAGATGACTTACGGCTGTGTGGAGCAACACAGCCGGAGCTCGTCAGTAATCAGTGCAGCATAAAGCCTGGCACTCTCCACCACTCTGACGCTGCATTATTGCCCCATACTCTCCACCACGCCATGCATTCTGCTACCTGCTCCACGCCGTTTGCTGTCTCTTAGATGTTCCCCCCGGACTCGGCTTCCCTCCTGGATATTACTCTTCGCCCCGCACCTCGGACACCGTTGCTTCTCCCCTGGATACCTTGCCAGCTCCCGGCCATCATTTCACTCCCCGCCAGCTCAGCCTACTCAGCCTTCTCCCGTCCTCCATAACCCGGATTAACTGTAAGCCACCTTCCCCTCACTTTAGTTAGTTTATTTAGCTTTACTTCGGCCTTCAGGTCCGTTCTTGTTTTGCTTTATTCTATAGCTTTTTCTCAGCCCTCTGGCCCTCCTTTAGTTTGTCAATTTGGTTTAGTTTTCCCTCCTGCCTTCTTTTCCTCCCACTTTAATTATTATGAATTTCTGTTAATCTATTCTCTGTAATTTAATTAAAACTCTTAATTCATCCTGTTGTCCACGCCTGCTGCATGGGTTCACACACCCCGTTGTATAACAGAAGTGAAGCGTGACGTCAGAGTCTGCAGCAACCCAGCCATTCAGGTGGTAAGAAACAGGAATGGATGAACCGAGATGAGCTGAAGGCGAAGAGACGAGCTCCAAATATTTTTGTCTGGGTGGAGGAGGGGGTGATCACATAGACATACGTGTCACACACTAGGGAGGGCTGGACCCGAGCAGAGAGCCACACTACCAAGACCGGAGGAGATTTAGAATGATTTATTGCTGCTGGGGTGGATAATGGCAAGTGGGAGATGACTGAAAGGGGAGGTTCGGGGAAGACGATCAGCAGGAGGGTTTTCGGGGAGGGGACCAGGTGGTTCCAGTGACTGGTGAAGGAAGGAGCGATGACCCAAGGAGGAGGGGAGGTTCTGGGCTGACTGGGGGGTCCAAGGGATCTTTACGGGGTGCCGAATGGTTCCAGGAGGGGACACACACAGGAGACTTGGAGGCTGGGTCCCGGACAGCAGAGTTAGTCAGTCGTATTCAACAATCTGGCAGGGAGTGGAAGGATGAGCCGGTTCTTATTGCAGGTTGTGTAATCAGTTGAATGTCCATCAGCTGTCCGGGAGCCACGGGGATGACAGATTGCCTGAGTGGAAACAGGTGTGATCTCGTACTCCACTCAGGTGATGCACTGGGGAGGAGAGAAGAGGCGGATGGGAGACAGGGAGGGAAAGGGAGGAGAGAAATAGGGAAAAAGGGTCTTTTTCTTGGGGATGTCAGGTGAGGAGGGGGCCCTGACAATATGTGTATATGTTTATGTGATCACACGACGAGATGAGCCGATGTGGGCCGAAGGCGGAGGGAAGACAGTAACGCCAAATATTCTTTCCGCCCGGTAACGTCCGACCGGGGGCAGGGCCAAATATTCGAATACCAAAATTAATATCCGGATACCGCCGTAGCTACTACTAACCCTAACCCTAGTGAACGTATATTCGGATGTTCGGGTCCAGGCCGAGAAGAGACAAGTACAAAACCACACGAAGGTCGTAAAGAATGAATCCAGTGTTTCCAAAATGACAAAAATTATTTTAAAATGACTTAAAATCTGTCTAGAAGGACTAAAAAATGGAAATATTTACTGAAAACTCGTCCAAAAATATGAAAAATATCCACAGTTAGTTGAGACTTGATCAGAAATATTTTTTAAAAATGTCCAGAATAGTTCAAATGTTATTTTCCTTCTGTTCTGAGGCTCAGAAATGATGAAAAATATTCAACCCCATTGGTGTCCTGGATGTTTAAAATGACAAAATTAAAATGTTGCTCCAGATTACTCAAAATTTGTCCAAAATTGCTCAAAAAATCTCCAGAATGACAGAAAAGTTGTGGAATTTGCTCAATTATTATTTAAAATGACCCACAAAATAAGCAAAATTACACAAGTTACTTAAAAAAAATGCAAAACTAGTAAATAATTGTTGTGATGAATTGTAAAAGTACTCAAAAAACTGTTTTCTAAAGTTAAACTGATCCAAAGTGACTCAATGATTGGAAAACCTGCCAGAAATACCCAAAACTGTTCAGAAATAATGAAGACAACTCAGGTGTGTTTTTCCTCCTTAACTGTCATGTCTGCTGAACTGATGAAGGTCTGAGGTTCAAAAAAAAGGTTTGACCGACTCCAATGTTGGAACTGAAAATATTCAGAAACAAGAGCACCCTGAATGTTTAAAATAAAATAAAAAAACAACAATATTCTTCAAAATGACCCATCGATTATCTCAAATTATGCAAAATTTGTTCAAAATGACCCAAAATCATATGAAAAATTGCTCAAAATGATGCAAAAATATTCAAAAATTCTGCAAAATTACTCAGAAATTATTGAAATTTACAGAGAAATCCTCCAAAACGACTGAAAAAAGTATTGAAATGAAACTAAAGTTGTCAGAAATCACCTCATTTATTACCTCATTATTACTGGTCTGACTGCAGCAATGATGCCACTAAAACATTCATTCAGTCCAGGATCTGCTTTAAACAAACAGCAGCATTATTTACACCAAACATCATATCATTCTGTTGCATTCATTTAGTAATGTGTGTAAATTCAAGTCACATTTCCTCCTGAACATTGGAGCAACTTCATGATTTAAATGAAACTTAAAAACTTGTGTTCATAATGATAGCATAACATTTATAGTCAGAAATAATAACTGGAACGACTTCATTTAGAAGTAATTCATTTCTAAATATTAAATCATTGAAATACATTTGATTGAGGAGGAAAAGCTGATTTCACTGAAACATTTGTTCAGAATAACTTCAGTCTGTTCAGAAAGACTCAGAATGGGCTTAAAATGACAAACATTTGCTTTGAGTCACAGGAAAACTTTAAATTACTCAGAATTCTTTGTAAGTTACACAAATCTGTCCAACGTGGTAAAAACTGCTCCAGAATAGTTTGTTCAGGATTAAAGACATTTCTCCAAAAGGTTCTTAAAATTCTAAAAACGTGTTTTAAATGTATGGAACAAAAACAGAGACAGAACAGGTTGTCAGTGAAAATGAAACGACAATGTTCAGCGGTTCTCTTCATGTCTGTGCTTTTAAAGACAAATAAGTGGGGAGGGGAGGAGTCCTCTTCAGAACCCTTCCTTCATTCAGGCCAAAACAGATGCAAAATGAACAATTAATGAACTTCTTCTCTCTGGTTTCCTTCATTGGGAGTCCTGCTGCCAGAAGACATGTCCATGGTTCTCTGTCCTCCTTCATGATGTTCTGGTTCCTCAGAGCTGCAGGACTTCAGATTAAAATGAGACACCAGAAGCTGTTCTGGGCTTTCACGGTTAAAGGTTATTTAAATTAGGGCTGGCCCGAAAAGTGGTTTCTGGTCTCCGGATATTCGGGCCCTATTAAAGACGAATATCCGAATATTCTTTCTGGGGGGGGGGGGGGGCTGGGCGTTCTGGGGCAAATATTCGGGTATTCCAGATATTCGGGTCCAGCCCTAGTTTCATCATGAGTTCAGAGCTGAAGAAATCTGAAATTCCAGAACCTGTGCCTCTGAAAGTGGCTACAAAATGTGGTGTCTCTGAACTGTTTCAAATTTGGTGGCGGTGAATATTCCAATGCCAAAATTAATATACTGCCATAGCGAATGAATATTCGGATATTCGGGTACAGCCCTAGTTTAAATGTAATCCGGGTTGATCTTGTGACTCTGAACTGAACAATTTTTCTCCTCACATTTAGCTGTGGAACTGAGCGATGCATTGTGGGAAAAATGGTACGATGAAGACGACTCCTTGGCTGCTTCCATGAAGGTTTCTGTCTCCGTCCAGCAGTAAATGTGTGAAATCCTTGGAGCTGTAGATGTAACCTTATGGAGGTGAAACTTCCTGCACACTCTGCAACCTGACATCAACCTCCAACAGATCATGTCAACATTAACTGCACTTCTCCATCATTCAGTGTGGAGCTGCAACACTAAACTATACAGTGAGAACAACACACTTTACACTGGTTCCCAGTCCACCTCCCAGTAACACGGTCCATCAGAGTCTCTGCACACCAGCTGCTGCTTCAACCTCTGGATCATCAGGACACACTTCGTCCTCTCAGTCCACCAATTGTGACTCCCAGCTGCAGAGAGAAGAACAAAGACCAGAGGAGATGAATGAGTTTGATGAGCAGCTCATCAGGACTTCAGACGTGTTCAGAGCAGCAGCTTCATGTTAACGTGTTGGAGTGAACACACTGAGCTCCAAGCTCACACACCTGCACACACTGTCAGCATCAAGTGTGTTTCTCTGCACATTTCACTGCAGTCCACAGTGGAAACAAACTGCTGACAGTCATCAAGCTTCATTACTGCACAAACTCTTCACTCATGGATTTACTGCTGCTCCATTTAAACCAACAGTCTCTGAGTGTCCATCAACATCTCATCTGACTGTGTTTAGTAGAAAACTGCTGGAAGCATCAGAGACTGATGGAACCTTCTACTGACCTCAGATACTTCAGGCTGCAGTCTGGACTCTCTACAAGATCTAGCAGACGTTTCACTGATGAATCCTCCAGGTTGTTTCCTACCAGGTCCAGATGTTCCAGATGTGAGGGGTTGGACTTCAGAGCGGAGACCAGAGAATCACAGCTGATCTCTGACAAACTGCACCACTCCAATCTGAATAAAGAATAAAAGATGTGAGTTGAGGAGACAAAGTTCCTGCTTGAAATCATTCAGAGTTTCATCATGAGTTCAGAGCTGCAGAAATCTGGATTTCTATGCATCAAGTCAACATTAAATCTCCTTCAGATCTTCTTTTCATACGTGCAGCTTCATCAATGAGATCTGTTCATTTATTCTACCAGAGGAGAAGCTGCTGGACCACAGAGGACAAATACATTTGCTTCCAGGACAGAAAGGTGAAAAGCATCTAAAGGTTGAGCAGCAGATAAAGCCACTGTCTTTACTTCAGTCATCTCACAGCTCCAAATGCTGGAAAGGATGAAGGAGAGAGTTTGTGCCACTGGTGAGCTTCCAGTTAAAGTGTTGCAGTGATGTGACACACAACAGGTGCTGACAGGTGAGGAGAGTTCTTCTACTCACTGACTTCTATCAGCTCAGCACAGAGAACTTTAAGGACACTTTAGCTTTGACTCTGGACTGAGTCTAGACTTTATGACTCCCTGCTACATTTAAAAAGAAAAACTCTGTGGATGATTGACAGCAGTCATTAAAACTGATGAGAAAAAAAGAAACATTCACCCAAAGATGAGAACTTTGAATCACTGAAAACACTATGTCTGACCTCAGATCCTTCAGGATGCAGTCTGGACTCTCCACAAAACCACTCAGATGTTTCACTCCTGAATCCTTCAGGTCTTCGTTCCAGCTCAGGTCCAGATGTTCCAGATGTGAGGGGTTGGACTTCAGAGCTGAGACCAGAGAATCACAGCTGATCTCTGACAAACTGCAGGCCTCCAGTCTGAATAAAGAATCAAAGATGTGCATAAAATCATTGATGATCCATCAGATGTGTTCAGGTTCTGAATGTGCAGATCAACATTACTTTGTCCTCATCAATCAGCTTTTCTCTAAAAGCAGCACAGTGACTTTGTACTTCTCTTATTGTGGATCATCATCATGTCAGCCTTCTACACACATCATCCACATGTCAGGACAACATTCATCCACCTATTCATGTCCACACATCAGTAACATGCTGCATCATCAACAGGATCAGTCACATAAAACTCAACACAAACCAAACAAATATTTAGACTTCACTCACTAAACTTTGTCTCTTCAAACTGATCTGAGTTCAGAGGATCTTCTGGATCCAGATGTGACTCTTTAGCTCAAACTACAAACATTCATTTACTTTAAGATAAGTTAAGATAAGATAATCCTTTATTGATCCCCAGAGGGGAAGTTCAGGTATTGCAGCAGCACAGGGCAAGTACAAGGAATACAAGGGTAATTACACATAGTTTTTAGGACAAACCAAGGGTGACATATAATAAACAAACAAAATGGGGAAACAATAAACTGACCAGTAGCAGCAAACAGAATGAGGTATTCACAATGTTGAAAAAGTGTAATCCAGGACAACTGAGCTATGCAGTGCAGTGAGGTAAAGTGACAGTGATATTAAAGTGACAGTGTGAAGGGTAACAACAGTTAAATACAGTAATCAACAGGAGTTATGTACAGTAATTACAGGGGGGTCAGTGCAGTGATGTACTGTGGCCTCCACTGCTGTTTAAGAGTCTGATGGCGGTGGGCACAAAGGAGCGCCTGAAGCGCTCAGTTCTGCTTCTGGGTGGGATGATGCCCTGGCTGAACGAGCTGCCCATGTCCCACAGCTTCTCGTGGAGAGGGTGAGAGGGGTTGTCCAGGATTGCCCTGATTTTGTCCATGATCCTCCTCTCTGCCACGGTCTCCAGATTGTCCAATTGAAGGCCCACAACAGAACGGGCCTTCTTCCCCAGTCTGTTAAGCCTGTTGACCTCACCAGTCTTGATGCCACCCCACCAGCACACCACGGCAAAGAAGAGTGCACTGGCCCCCACAGACTAATAGAAAGTCTTCAGGAGCCTGCTGCAGACGCCAAACGACCTGAGTCTCCTCAGAAAGAACAACCTGCTCTGTCCCTTCCTGAAGAGGGTGTCCGTGTTGTGGGACCAGTCCGGTTTATTGTTGATGTGGACCCCAAGGTGCCGATATGAGTCCACCCTATCCACTTCCTCCCCCTGGATGATGATGGGGGCAGGGGACCTCCTGCTCCTCCAGTAGTCCACAACCACCTCTTTGGTTTTGCTGATGTTGAGCTTCAGGTTGTTGCTGTCACACCACGTGACGAAGCTCTCAATCAGTCCTCTGTACTCCCCCTCGTCATCATCAGTAATGCATCCAACAATGGAGGAGTCATCGGAAAATTTCTGGAGGTGACAGGAACCAGAGTTGAACCGGAAATCAGAGGTGAAGAGGGTGAAGAGGAAGGATGCCAGGACGGTTCCTTGGGGTACTCCTGTGCTGCTTGTAACCACCTCAGAGATGCAGCCGTCCACCCTGACATATTCCGGCCAGCCTGTGAGGTAGTCCAGGATCCAAGTTGTGGTGTCAGGGTGCAGTTGCATCTCCAGCAGCTTCTCCCCCAAGAGACAGGGCCTGATGGTGTTGAAGGCACTGGAGAAGTCAAAGAACATGACTCTCACAGTGCCCCCAGGCCTCTCCAGATGTGTCAGGGCCCTGTGGGTGAGGAAGATGATAGCATCCTCCACGCCAATGTGCTGCTGGTATGCAAACTGCAGGGGGTCCAAGAAAGCAGAGAGCAGAGTCCTCAGGTGTTGAAGAACCAGCCTCTCAAAAGGTCTTCATGACATGTGACGTCAGTGCCACAGGTCTGTAGTCATTGAGAGCACTGGGACGTCCTTTCTTAGGTACCGGGACGATGCAGGAAGTCTTCCACAGGTTGGGCACCTTCATCAACCTCAGAGAGAGGTTAAAGAGGTGCTGAAAGACTCCAGCAAGCTGTCCGGCACATGCTCTGAGGACTCTGGAGCTGATGTTGTCCGGCCCACTGGCTTTGTTGGTACGGAGTTTGGAGAGCTCCCTCTGTACCTGGCTGGACGTGAGTGTGAGGCAGGGGGGGGGGGGGTGCTCGGTGATGTCAGTGTCCAAGGCGAATGGGTGGAGGGGTGGGGGTGAACACTAGCCAGTTGAGGGAGGGGGGCAGAGATGTGTCCATGGTGGGAGAGGGGGCAGAGTCTCCAGTCGAGGTGTGAGTGGGGGCTGGGGTGGGGTGTGAAGACCCAGATCCACTCTCTGAGCTCACAGAGGTGGGGGTTGTGTCGAACCTATTAAAGAATAGGTTCAGCTCAGAAGCAAACTCTGGGTCTCCCTCAGTTTTTGGTGCAGGTCTGTTGAAGCCTGTCATCCGTTTCATGCCACTCCACAGCTCTCTGGAGTTCTCCTGCCCCATCCTGGCTTCCATCTTCTCCCTGTAGCTGTTCTTGGTCTGCCTCACTTTCTTCTTGAGCTCCTTCTGAACAGCCCGCAGTCCATCACAGTCCTTAGCCAAGAAAGCCCTCTTCTTCCTGTTAAGGAGGCCTTTAATGTCCTTATTGATCCAAGGCTTGTTGTTGGAGAAGCAGCGGATCTTTTTAGTCTGGACAATGTTGTCCTCACAGAAGCGGATGTAGTCTGTAATACAGTGGGAGAGGCCTTCAATCCTCACCACAGTCTTCTTTAAAAAGGTCCAAGTCCGTGACATTGAAGCACTCCTGCAGCGCCTCCTCTGTATCCTTAGACCAAACCTTTACTGTCCTCGTGGTGGCCACCTGCTGTTCCACCAGCGGCCTGTAGGTGGTGTCGAGGTGAATCAGGTTATGGTCTGACTCCCACAGAGGAGGGAGAGAAGAAGAGATGTATGCTTCCTTCACGTTAGCATACAGGAGGTCCAGGATTTTATTCCCTCTCGTAGCACAGTCCACGTATTGTGTGAAGGTCGTCAGGACAGGAAAGAGAGAGACATGATTGAAGTCCCCACTGATCAGTATGAGGGCGCTGGGGTGTTGGGTTTGGAGTCCTGCGATCACAGTGTGGATGACGTCACAGGTGCCGGCCGAGTTTTAACAGCTAAAACTCAACATTTTCTACACTTTCTGATACAAACACTCCACTTTGGTCACAACAAACTGAATTTAGGACAAAAACAGAAAATATGAACCAGAGCAGATTTACAGCTTCATGGATGGAAGTTCTGTTGAACAGAAATGAGCTTCAGTTTTCATTAAACACATCAGATCTACAACAGTAACAGACAGACAGTGAACTGACCTCAGAGTCTTCAGGATGCAGTCTGGACTCTCCACAAAACCACTCAGATGTTTCACTCCTGAATCCTTCAGGTCTCTGTTCCAGCTCAGGTCCAGATGTTCCAGATGTGAGGGGTTGGACTTCAGAGCTGAGGCCAGAGAATCACAGCTGATCTCTGACAACCTGCATTTCTTCAATCTGGATAAAGAATCAAAGATGTTAGTTGAGGAGACAAAGTTCTTGCTTGAAATCATTCAGAGTTTCATCATGAGTTCAGAGCTGAAGAAGCTTCAGAAGGTCGAAGTTTAGAAAATGGAAACTCCAAGCAGCTGAAGCCAACAGGATGCAGCTTCAAACAGTCCAACAGAAGCAGTGAAGAAGAGCTCTCATTAATATTAATGACAACATGCTGCTGCTTCAGTAAAGACGGAGTGACTTCAGCTCTGAAACTCTGCAGCTCCACCAGTGGCTCCATCCACACAAACTCATGCTGAACAACAAACACAAGGAAAAACACTCGCACATTTATTTCACTTTCTGCTCACAGTCAAAACACACAAGAAGGAAACGTGGACAAAATGAGGCTCCAGACTGTAAAATATCTTCATGTTCTGGAACCATGGAGACCTTTCCATCAGGACTCTACATTCACATCATTTCATTCTTCATCCATCTGTCATTGATGGTGGAAAGTGTCCATCACAGTTTTCAGAGGACCAGGTGACGTCTTCAAGCTCTTTTCTCAAACACAAACATCTTCACTTTCTAATGACTCAAAGCAGAGAAAAGAAGAAAATCAGCAGAAACTCCAGCAGAACATGTTTGTCATCACTGCTTTAATTAGAGCCCAAACAATCCGTCCACTATTTGATGAGTCCATGGACAAAAGATCCAAAACATTTTAGTCATGGTTTCAGTCAGAACAAAAAACAGCAGAAACACCAAACTGGTTCCAGTCTGTCCACTGGGAAGAGTTTCTGTTTTCTGTCACACGAAACTGAATATTTGTGCTTTTGGACTGTTGCTGGAACAAAACCAGACATTTGAAGACGTCACCTTGAACTCTGACAAAGTGGGATCAACACTTTTCACTGCTTTTAATCTTCAATCAACTAAACTATTGAAAAAACTGACAGCTGCTTCAGGAATAAAAACAAATGTTAGCTGCTGCTGTCAGTCTGAAGTGTAGAAAAACATGAGGTCAGATCTGAGCTGAAGATCACGTGTGTCAGAGTTTCACTGTCAGTTATTCACTGGAGGATTTTTCTGCTTTTATTCAGCTTTGAAATGTGCAGCTCAACATTTCTCTGCCACAGTCAAAGGATGAAAGCAGAGAAGAAGAAAACAGACGTTCCCATGAAGATCCTCAGTGTGGATCAGTAGAACATCAGCCTGATGGCTGCAGTTTAGAGTCACCACAACTTTACATCACATTCATCTCAGAGCACAAACAAAACATGATGTCTGACCTCAGAGTCTTCAGGATGCAGTCTGGATTCTCCACAAAACCACTCAGATGTTTCACTCCTGAATCCTGCAGGTTGTTGCAGCTCAGGTCCAGATGTTCCAGATGTTCCAGATGGGAGGGGTTGGACTTCAGAGCTGAGACCAGAGAATCACAGCTGATCTCTGACAAACTGCATTTCGCCAATCTGAATAAAGAATACAGGATGTGAGTTGAGGAGAAAAAGTTCCTGCTTGAAATCATTCAGAGTTTCATCTAGGGCTGGCCCAAATAGTGGTTTCTGGTCTGCGGATATTCGGGCCCTATTAAAGGAGAATATCTGAATATTCGTTCCGCCCCGTAACATCCGACTGGAGGGGGACGGATATTCGGATCTGTTCGTCTGGTCTCCTGGTTCCAAATTTTGCCTTCGTTTTGTGTTCAGTTAAACTGAAGAATTCTCAAACAGTGGAGGTCTTCAGCATCTTGTCTTGTGTTTATGCAACGAAGTGAAGCGTGATGTCAGAGTCGGCAGCAACCCGGCCATTCAGGTGGTGGTAAGAAACATGAATGGATGAGTCGAGATGAACCGAACACGGCGGGATGAGCCAAAGTGGGCCGAAGGCGAAGGGAAGAGACGAGCTCCAAATTTTCCTCCTTTTGTCTGGGGGGGAGGAGGGGGTGATCACATAGACATATGTGTATATGTTTATGTGATCACAGGACGGAATGAGCCGATATGAGCCGATGTGGGCCGAAGGCGGAGGGAAGACAGTAACGCTGCATATTCGTTCCGCCCGGTAACGTCTGACTGGGGTGGGGTGGCGGGCGAATATTCGGATACCAAAATTAATATCCGGATACTGCCGTAGCGAACCAATATTCGGATATTCGGGATATTCGGGTCCAGCCTTAACAGGAAGGTCACAGTTTGTGTTTCTGGGACATTAATGAGTAGTACTGGGGCTCCATTCCTGTTCACTCTGTATACATCTGACTTCAAATGCAGCACTGAGTCCTGCCTCATTCAGAAATACTCTGATGACACTGCTATCGTGGCATGTATCAGAAATGGACATGAAGCTGAATACAGAGATCTGAGAAGTGCCTTCAGTGACTGGAGTCACAAAAACTGCTGCTACTCAACACCTCAAAGACAAAGGAAATGATCATAGATTTCCACAGATCCAAACCCCCTCTTCAGCCAGTGAACACTTGTGGCGTGGACATCGAGATGGTGACATCATATAAATATTTAGGTGTCCACCTTGATAATAAGTTGGACTGGTCTACAAACGTAGACTTCATCTACAAAAAGGGCCAGAGCCGACTTTATTGCCTCAGAAGACTTCAATCTTTAGACATGTGCAGTAAGATGCTGCAGATGTTTTATCAGTCTGTGGTAGCAAGTGTCCTGTTTTATGCTGCAATCTGCTGGGGAGGCAGTATAAAACAGAAGGATGCAAGGCGTCTGAACAAACTGATTAAAAAAGCTGCTCTGTGGTTGGAGTCACAATGAACACATTGGAGGATGAGGTGGAGAGACGGGCACTGAGCAAGATGGAGGCCATTCTGACCAACATGGATCATCCACTTCACATCTGCCTCAATGAACAACGTAACACCAGTAGACGGCTCCTATCCCTGCGCTGCAGGAAATCTTTCCTACTATCAGCAATTAGACTGTTTACTTTTAAAGTAAATAGATGAGAACCCAGACAATTGAATTTCCCTTTGGGGATAAATAAAGTTATTGTATTGTATTGTATTGTATCTGGATTTCTATGCATCAAGTCAATGTTAAATCTCCTTCAAATCTTCTTTTCATACGTGCAGCTTCATCAATGAGATCTGTTCATTTATTCTACCAGAGGAGAAGCTGCTGGACCTCAGAGGACAAATACATTTGCTTCCAGGACAGAAAGGTGAAAAGCATCTAAAGGTTGAGCAGCAGATAAAGCCACTGTCTTTACTTCAGTCATCTCACAGCTCCAAATGCTGGAAAGGATGAAGGAGAGAGTTTGTGCCACTGGTGAGCTTCCAGTTAAAGTGTTGCAGTGATGTGACACACAACAGGTGCTGACAGGTGAGGAGAGTTCTTCTACTCACTGACTTCTATCAGCTCAGCACAGAGAACTTTAAGGAAACTGTAGCTTTGACTCTGGACTGAGTCTAGACTTTATGACTCCCTGCTACATTTAAAAAGAAAAACTCTGTGAATGATTGACAGCAGTCATTAAAACTGATGAGAAAAAAGAAACATTCACCCAAAGATGAGAACTTTGAATCACTGAAAACATGAAGTCTGACCTCAGAGTCTTCAGGATGCAATCTGGACTCTCCACAAAACCACTCAGATGTTTCACTCCTGAATCCTTCAGGTCTTCGTTCCAGCTCAGGTCCAGATGTTCCAGATGTGAGGGGTTGGACTTCAGAGCTGAGCCCAGAGAATCACAGCTGATCTCTGACAAACTGCAGTTCTCCAGTCTGAATAAAAGATAAAAGATGTGAGTTGAGGAGACAAAACATGGAACCTTCATGACGTCATCTTATGTTGTAACAGATAAAGAGTAGAGAAGTGCTTTTATTGTGATAGCTCATTCACTACAATCTCGGACTGGCCCGAATAGCAGTTTCTGGGCTCCTGATATTTGGCTGACGAATACCCAAATATTCGGTCCGCTTCGTAACGTCCAACGGGGGATGCAATCCGAAAATTCGGATCCCAAAAAAAATATTTGGATACCATCTGGCCAGTCCTACTACAATCACTGATTTATTTATTTTTTTTGTCAATTTTGGAGCTTGTGTTAGGAACATAAACAGGAAGCATAAAAACCACAAACAGTCCCTCCAGTCCCCTGTGACACCCTGACCTTCTTGTCTGCAACGGTTGCCGTGACGACACCCATATAACCCAGAACAACCAAAGATGCTGCAGCATTGATTGATACTATTTTTACAAATGGAACTGATGTGAAATTAGTGGATTATTACTGACTGATGTCAGTGATCATTTGTTTGTTTCTGCTGTCAGAAATGAAGAAAAAGTTCAAAGGAGGAAAAAATACACAGACTAGTCATTCAGTTAGAATAAAACCACCAGAGGCAATCATGGCACTCAAGGCAGACCTTAGAAATCAGGATTGGCAGGAAGTTTATGGAGACGAGACCAATCAATCATGTTATCAGAGGTGGGTAGAGTAGCCAAGAATTGTACTCAAGTAAGAGTAACATTACTTGAAAATAATATCACTGAAGTAAAAGTAAAAAGTAGTCATCCAAAAAATTACTCAAGTAAGAGTAAATAAGTATTTGGTGAAAAGACTACTCAAGTACTGAGTAACTGTTTGATTGTAATGTCCGATTTAGTTTTTAGAAATGATGTGATGAGACAGACAAAAATTCAAGGATTCAAGGATATTTATTGTCATTGCATTTCTGCAACGAAACTTTGTTGGCACTTTCCAAAAAAAAACAAAAAACAAGAACAACATAGTATAACAAACAACTGTAGAAAACACGTCTCTCTCTCTCTCACTCACACACACACACACACACACACACACACACACACACACACGTAAATAGTGGTAAATAGTATTTTAAATAGTATTTTAAAGTGTTAAGGTCGGTGTCGTTAATGTAGGTCCAAATTTAGAAGTGGAATCAGCCATGTAGACCATAATTATGTTCAACAGCAACAATTCAATGTGCCTTGGTGGAGTTTGTGAGAGTGATGTATTAGATGTGGTCTGGAAGTTTAAGAGATAAAAATCTACACATGATAATGCTATTGATGTGTCACTTACTATCGATCATGGAATTCTACTGAAGAAACTGCATAGCTATGGTATCAGAGGAACGCCACAATATTGGTTACAGAGTTATCTGTTGAATAGAAAGCAGTTTGTTCAGGTTGATCATCATAAATCTACTTGTAGAAATATTATGTGCGGTGTTCCGCAAGGATCAATTTTAGGGCCTTCTTTGTTTTTGCTTTATATTAATGACATCTGTAAAATCTCTAAAATCATAAAATTTATACTTTTTGCTGATGACACAAATTTGTTATTTTCAGGGATAGATTTGGGAAAACTTTTGAATGAAATAACTATAGAGCTGCATAACCGGAAAAAATGGTTTAATATGAACAAATTGTCACTAAACCTAAAAAAGACAAAACTTACAACATTTGGAACTCGTAAAAACGATTTACCAATTCAAATAACCGTTGATAATACTATTATTGAAAGAGTACAACAAAATGCGTTTTTTGGCGTAGTCATTGATGAAAAATTATGTTGGAAGCCTCACATAAGTTATGTACGTATGAAGGTTGCTAAGTGTATTGGTGTGATGAAAAGATGTAGCTTAGTACTAAATCCAAATGCATTATCCATCCTGTATCATTCTTTTATAATGGCCTATTTGAATTATGGTTTAGAAGTTTGGGGGAATTGCTATAAAACAAATTTATTACCTTTAGTCACTCTGCAAAAACGAGCTATTAGGGTTGTTCATAATGTCAGATACGATCATCACACCAATCCACTCTTTCTCAACTCATCTAATCTTAAATTATATGACTTGGTAAATTTGAAAATTGCACAGATTATGTTCAAGGCATCACAAAAATCCCTTCCTGGTAATATCCAGGCTCTATTTCAAGATAGAGATGCTCATCATAAATATAAACTGAGGGGAACGGATCAATTATATCAGCCGAAAGTAAGGACAACCCTAAAATCCTTGTGCATTTCAGTGAAAGGGGTGTTGTTATGGAACAGTCTTCCAGAAGAAATAAAAATGTGCAAAAATATTGTCCAGTTCAAAAAACTATTTAAAAGACAAGTGTTGAGTAATTACCAGGAGGGGATGGAAGACTGATGCCTCCATTGCTAGGCACAGGTACTTAAGAATGCATGGCTATGGCCGATACACCTACACTTGACATACACATATTACATTACATTCATAAGAGGCACACTCACAATTAGGCCTGGGTTTGGGTGATCCATGATTACCACAGCCAGAAAATGCTTTGGTAACTAGAATATATTTATTCCTTTTTCTGTTCTCTCTTTTTTTTTTCTTTTCCAAAATGTGTTTGTATAATATTGTATGTTGTTGGTATGTATTAGCATAAGTAGATGCTCAAGGATCTGTGTGGATGTATTGTGTATCTACCTAATTGTGATGTTTAGTGTTCAAAGGGGGGAGTGGTGTGGGTTTGAAGTGTAATGGGTCTGTCTTTTGTCTCGTCTATATGTTGTGTGTGGCGGGAGAGTGTGGTCCTGTATGGGGGTCTGGTGGTGAGTGGGGGGTTGGAATTTATAAGCTTTGCTTCATCCATCCCCTTTTCAAATCACTTATGTAAATAGTCTGATTTTGGTGATGTCAGAAGCTGGTTTGAAATAAATGATCAATCAATCAAAAACTTATACAGGAAGTAATGGACTGTGTCCTCAAACCATTTAATGGTTAAGGTGGTCCCAATCTATAAAAATGGTGACAAACACATTTGATCAAATTACAGACTTGTGTCTTTGCTACCTCACTTTTCAAAAATATAGACATTACCATGAAGATCCTCAGTGTGGATCAGTAGAAGATCAGCCTGATGGCTGCAGTTTAGAGTCACCACAACTTTACATTACATTCATCTCAGCACACAAACAAAACATGATGTCTGACCTCAGAGTCTTCAGGATGCAGTCTGGACTCTCCACAAAACCACTCAGATGTTTCACTCCTGGATCCTTCACCGGGTTCCAGCTCAGGTCCAGATGTTCCAGATGGGAGGGGTTGGACTTCAGAGCTGAGACCAGAGAATAGCAGCTGATCTCTGACAACATGCAGTGATACAATCTGAATAAAGAATAAAAGATGTGTATAAAATCTTTGATGATGCATCAGATGTGACATCAGTAACATCTGCTGACCTCAGTCCACTCTCTCATCAAAGGATCAACATCAAATCTCTTCATTCTTTCATTTATTCCATCACCTTCTTCTTTTTCTGTGGAAATCAGCTTGCTAGCTTTGTCTCCTTCACATCTTCCAGTGTGTCTTCAACAACAGTCACATGTCATCTGTACATTACAGAGGGATTCTGATTCCTGCTGTCCACACTGACTGTCCACTGCTCTCTTCCTAACACAACTCCACTGGAAGGAATCACTTCATCAGCTCAGCTCACACTGACATCAAGCTTCAGCTTCTGACTCACACTAATCAACTTCCACACTGTTGACAACTAAACTCCTCTTTGACTTCCTGAGGCTCCACTGCAGCTCAGCACAAACACTGTGGAAACACAAACATACTGACTGGATGTGTGGAAGTCACACTGCTGAAGCCTCACATCACTTTCACATCAGCTTTACATTCAGACACACAGCAGGACTGTGGATTCTGTCCTCCATCTGGGAACTCTGCAGTCAGCTGATCAGGGCATTTATTCACACTTCAACAATCTCAAACATCTTCACACTGTTTTCAGGAAAATACTCTAAATTTACCAACAAAAACTTCAATGAAGGATTTAAACTGAATATATTGATAAACCATCAACAGTGAACTGACCTGAGAGTCTCCAGTTTACAGTTTGGACTCTGCAGTCCATCACAAAGATGCTTCATTCCTGAATCCTTCATGTTGATCTTTCTACCCAGGTCCAGATCTACCAGATGGGAGGGGTTGGACTTCAGAGCTGAGGCCACGACTTCATAGTGACTCTCTGAGAGTTGACAGCCAGAAAATCTGTAATGAGACAAACAAAACATGACATGTTATGAAAGAAGATACTTTATTCACTGCCAGTCCAAAAAAGTCTCCACCTGGATTTAACTCAGCAAACAGGTCAGATCCTTCATTGGATAATTACTGCAGTGATGAAACAACTTGTTTAACTCTAGCTGATGCAGTGAGGAACTTCTCATTTCTAAACAACCATGTTGAAAGACACATCCTGAGGTCATGGAAAGGATGTTCATCAGGTTCACAAAGGTCAAATTATCACAGGGTGGTAATAAGAGGAACGCTTTATGACTAAACTGATAAAGGAATTATAGTCCATGAGCCAGATAGGTTGGTCGGTACCACTAAGGGGGGCAAATTGCCACCTATACCATTTTATTGTGCTACCCATGCATATATCAATTTGGTTTAATAGACCTCTCAAAGTGGCAGCTTAATGTATTTTTTGCAAGTTGCAAGTTTTCGCAGACTGTGTCCCATTAGAACAAAAGGACTAGCCATTTACCAGCCTATCCCTTGCTTTAGTTTGGGAAGAATGTCTTGAACATCTCCAGAAACGCTCCAGAGTACATTTTGGAATTTTGAGATGTTCTAGTGAGAACGTGAAGAACTGAACTACTGATCTACACTGACTGATCATGTTCATCACATCTGGACTCACCCAAACTTTCTGCAGTTCCTCACAGCTGGAATCAGCCTCAGTCGTCCCCCCTCTGATATGTTGTACATGCCCAGCTCCAACTCATCCAGAACCTCCTCTGACATCTGCAGCATGTAGGCCAGAGCTGAGCAGTGGATCAAAGAGAGTTCCTTCTTTGATCTGTTCTCTGACTGCAGGAACTCTTGGATCTCCTGATGAACTGAGAGATCCTTCATCTCCATCAGACAGTGGAAGATGTTGATGCTTCTGTCTGGAGATATTTTATCACTCTTCATCTTCTTCAGGTTGTTGATGACTCTCTGGATCATTTCTGGACGCTTCTCTGTCCAACCCAGCAGACCTCCTAAGAGTCTCTGGTTGGACTCCAGACAGAGGCCATGAAGGAAGCGAACAAACAGGTCCAGATGACCATTTCTACTTCTGAGGGATTTCTCCATGATTCTCTTCAGGAACACATCCAGAGTGTCTCTGTTCTCGTCTTTCCAGTCTTTTCCCAGGAAGTCCTCCAGAACCTCCTCCTTCCTGTTGGTGTAACAGTGGAACATGTAGACTGCAGCCAGAAACTCCTGAATGCTCAGATGGACGAAGCAGAACACCTTGTCCTGGTACAGCCCTCTCTCCTCTTTAAAGATCTGCGTGAACACTCCTGAGTACACTGAGGCTGCTTCCACATCGATGCCACACTCTGTCAGGTCAGACTCATAGAAGATCAGGTTTCCTTTCTGCAGCTGCTCAAAAGCCAGTTTTCCCAGAGACTCAACCATCCTCCTGCTGTCTGGACTCCAGTGTGGATCTGTCTCAGCTCCTCCATCATACTTGACCTTCTTGACTTTGGTCTGAACCACCAGGTGGTGGATGAACATCTCAGTCAGGGTTCTGGGTAGATCTCCTCCCTCTCTGCTTCTCAGCAGCTCCTCCAGAACTGTAGCAGTGATCCAGCAGAACACTGGGATGTGGCACATGATGTGGAGGCTTCGTGATGTCTTCATGTGGGAGATGATGCTGCTGGCCTGCTCCTCATCTCTGGATCTCTTCCTGAAGTACTCCTCCTTCTGTGGGTCGGTGAACCCTCTGACCTCCGTCACCATGTCCACACAGTCAGGAGGGATCTGATTGGCTGCTGCAGGTCGTGTGGTTATCCAGAGGCGAGCAGAGGGAAGCAGATTCCCCCTGATCAGGTTTGTCAGCAGCACATCCACTGAGGTGGACTCACTAACATCAGTCAGGACCTCATTGTTGTGGAAGTCCAGAGGAAGACGACACTCATCCAGACCGTCAAAGATCAACACAACCTGGAAGTCTTCAAAGCTGCAGATTCCTGCTGCTTTGGTTTCACTGAAGAAGTCATGAACAAGTTCCATCAAGCTGAACTTTCTCTCTTTCACCACATTCAGCTCTCTGAAAGTCAATGGAAACATGAAGTGGATGTCCTGGTTGCTTTTGTCTTCAGCCCAGTCCAGAGTGAACTTCTGTGTTAACACTGTTTTCCCGATGCCAGCCACTCCCTGTGTCATCACTGTTCTGATTGGTCCATCTCTTCCAGGTGAGCCTCTAAAGATGTCTTCTGCTCTGATGCTTCTTTCTGCTCCGTCTGCTTTCCTGGATGCTGCTTCATCATTGATCTCTGCAGTCCCTCCCTCTGTGATGTACAGCTCTGTGTAGATCTCATTCAGGAGGGTCGGCTGTCCTGCTTTAGTGATGCCCTCAAACACTCTCTGGAATTTCTTCTTTAGGTTAAACTTCAGTTTGTCTTGACACCTGGAAACAATCTCTGAATCAAAAATAGGAAATTACACAAATGAGAAGAAACTGTTAAAAATGTTTGAATGAGAACATGTTCTGGGAGGTGTGTTCTAGATTCATCTGACTGGACTGTCAGGTCCTCACTGGGTGGGAGGTTTTATGCTAAAGTCATCCTTTGTGTCATGAAATCAGGGAGGATGAAGCAAACACAGACTGAGTCCAAGCAGAGGAACAGTTTTACTGGGGTTTGACGGATACTAAAATAGGAGTGGTGAAACTGGTGAAAGGAAGACGTTTCTTAAAGCCTCCTCTGGAGCAGGTTAGCGGCTACGCTAAATTAGCCTTCTTTCCATTAACTGCTGTGAAGCTAATTTTGTGTATATGCGTATTGAGAAATGTGTGTGTGTGTGTACATTTAGAGGTATAGAAAGTGTAATGTACTACGCATCACTGATTCCACTCCTCTGTCTCCCACCATGTCTGTCTCTAACTCACACCAACCAGTCCACTCACACGTCAATCCTTGTTGTACTGTCATGCGTACAGATGTGCAAAATCATGGTTGTGTCATTTTTTAAGTGTTGTTTGTGAAGTGTGGCGATATTGTTCTTGGAAAATGTCCACATTAGTTTGCCTTAAAGCCTTAAACTAAGAGACTGGAGACACCAGCTGCAGTGTGTTTGCTTTGGGATAAATCTTGGGGCTGTTTTCTGCAGTTCCTGAACTCATTTTGACTTTAAACTTTAATTCATGTACAGATTGTTATTGAATGTTTCATGTTTATGTCAAATTTTGGGATCGGTTTCAGTGTGGTTTAGTTTTCTACTGGTTCGTGGTCAGTAATGTGTCTCCTGTTGTGGAGACGTGAAGAATTAAGTCAGAAAATATTGGAAGATTTATTGGTCACAGTTTTACAAGGAAACTTTGTATGAATGGTTTGTGCTGCTATGGTGGATTTCTTTGGTCCTATTGTTGCTTTTTTCAGATGCATCATGTTTATTCATCATTCTAACATCTGTGTATTCTCCTTGGTATCTCTGGAACATCTAACTTTTAACCTTCATCTGACTTACCTGTATGTTCTTTGATGGTTCCTGAGATTTTCCTCACCAGATCAATTTTCTTCATCTCCAATAAAACCTTCTCAGTGACTTTAAGGGCATCTGTAGTACCATAGGTCTGGACCATTTCATCCACAGTGCTGAACCTCTTTGCCTTTTCCAGTCGTGATTTTGGGATTGATTTGAAGTCTTTTAGGATTTCTTCCTGGTTCAAGAACCATTTGAATTTATCAAACTCCTCTTCTACCAACTCGTTCAAAGTTCCCAAAAGGACTTCTTTAGGCGTCGTCATCTTTCACCCTGTAAAGATCCAACAGATATGAAAAAAATCAATCATTTCTGTGAAAACAGCTGCACAGTTTACCTTCTGATTCACCACCAGTCTGCATGACTGAAGCAGCTGTTGTATATTTTCATTAACAAGTGAAACTGCTTCATTTTTTGATTCATGAGATATCTGGGGATCCCAATAGCACTTGTCAAAAGCTAGCTCACAGCCAGTGACAAAGAGGAGAAACAAGTCTAAGATGCCACATCTGTGTTTCGTTTCAAAGGAATATCAGGACAGCCAGTGATGAGCTTGAGGTGAGGAATCTAAGCGTCAGTAGTGTTGGCGGTGATGAGTGAGGCATGTGTGAGTTACCAGCCAGAAACAAACGAGGAAACAAACTACAGACAAGAGGTGTGGATCCTAGAGGAGAGAGAGAGACGATGTGTAGACCAAAGTAACCTGAGTGGAGGCCTACAGAGGTAGAACCATTCAGTCTAATGACCCTCCAAACACCTTCATCTGGTCAACATCTTAACTGTGGCTTATTCCATCCAAAACACCAAACATTCAGGAAGGTGGTTGCAGCTCCATCTTCAATTTTACTGTGGATGCTGGTGGTGGAAGACCATGATAAAAAGCTTTGTGTGCAAAATTACAGGCATCTACTCCCAGTAGTTTTTGAGTTATGGCATTTTCAAATTTAATAATTCAGGCCAAAATGCCCTCCCCCCCCCCCCCCCCCCCCCAATTTTCGCCTGGAATTTTTAGGTTTTGAAATGCTTATATCTCTGCTTCTGGGTATCACAGAGACTTGAAATTTTTTCTCCAAGTTCTCTACATGTTGGTGATGTCCTACAACACACACACTCAGGAGAAGTCTCTACAGAGCGGGGGGGCTTGCCCAGAATGTGTAAATTATTTGTAAAAACCACTTGCAAGTAGGGTTAAGGGTGTTAAAAATACTAGAAATCTTACAGATTAATGTCTTAGCACCATTTCGTATTGCTCTAGACCAGACTGGCTTATAACTTATACAGGGGGAGCCCTCTCGGAAAATTGTTTAGAGAGATATGGACTGCTGAACATTGCCCCCCATGAAAAGTGCCTGAAGTCAATGAAGCACAGGTGGCAGAGATCTGCAAATTTGCACAGTAACTCATCTATCCTCTTACTGTAGCCATGCAAAGTCCCAACTTCTAGCCATCACTGCATCATGCTCAATTTTACCCCCAAACTTGGCCATTACTGGCTACTGGCGAATCTTAATCTACACTATAGGGTACTATGTACAATAAGATGAACATGCATGTGTATCCACTGGTGTGGTAATTATGTTGGAAAATACTTGGGGCTTTGTGCATAACAATCCACTAATGATACAAAAGGGTACTGATCATACACTGTCATACATTTTTCCATATTTTGCTCCTGAGCAAGAAATTGTACATAGTACCCTGTAGCATAGATTAAGATTCGAAAAAAAACACGACAAACTGGATCCTAAATTGTTCTAAAATCTGGAATGAGCCAGATGATAACGGGCAGACAGAGCCATATCATGAAGCAGCCGTTACAGGTCAGGAAAGAGTGCGTTCACCACTGGCTTTGATTGTGCAACACGTTTACGACCACAGAGTTAACGAGGTTGTCAGTGCTGCAGGTGGAATCATGACGTCTTCTTTCTGAAAGGCTTGTAAAGTTGGCAGACATTTTAGGGGACAGGATCATGTCGTCACACATCCACAAGTGTCATAAATGACTTCTTAGATGACAAATGGTGCTGATGAGTTCTCATTAATCTTTATTTGTCTAGTCCTGACCTGCATATCTGGTACTGAGAAGCAGCCAAAGTATTAGTGGATCAGAAAACTCAGAGTTTCCTTCATCTCAGAGACACAAACTCAGTTTTCACCAGAAACCTGCTTTCTGAACAGAGTCCTGCTGTAGATCCTGAGTTAGGAGAAAGTCACACTTTTCTACAAGCATCATTCTATTCTGGCAGCTTTTATTTGGACTTTTTTCCATTTCATTTCTGCTGTCTGTCCACAGCTCTACTGTCCACACCAAGTGGAAAAAGAAACAAGAAAAAACACAACTACAAAGTTTAGGAGTTCACTTTGATGGTTTCTCACGTGGAAACCAGAAACAAACACAGCAGGTGATTTATTTTGGTTCAAAAGTCAAAGAAAATCAGAAAGCACACTCAGTCAGATTGTTGTGGTGTGGCAGTTAGAAAGGAGGAAACGTGGTGTTTGCTGCTTTCTGCCTCTTTGGATTGAATCCACTAACAAACTATCAGACGTCCTGTCAGCTGGACTCACCTCAGTCTGAGTCACTGGTTGAGGAGCAGCAGCTGAACTGAGTTCAGACACAAACACAGAGATTCTTCTGAACTGCAGCTCTGTCGTCGCTCTGACTGACGTTACTTTCACTTTCAACAGTGACGTAGAATCTCCTCTCAGTGAGGCTCCGCCCCTAAAGCCGCTGCTTGTCAGCTTTGTTTCCTCCTTTAGCTTCTGGTTCTACACATCTAGTTTCTCTGCTTCATCTCCTCTGCAGCCCTGCCTCAGTCCAAAGCTCAGCTCACTGTTTGCTCTGTAATGTTCAGCTCTTTTCTGCTCTTCTTCCTCTCACTCCATCAGCAGAGGGAGCAGAGCTGTGAGAACTTCATGTCTTTAACAAACTCTCCTCATATCTGCTGGACAAAAACAATAAAGATGATCATTACTGTTCCTCATCAGTGCCTGCTGTTTTGTCCTGATAACACCATCTTTAGATTCATTTCTAACATCACTCCTGTCATTTGTCTGAAAGTCTTCACATTCATAGGAAACATCTGTCTCCACAGAATGTGCATCACTACAGTCTGTTCTCAACCGTTCGCTGAATCCATCCTCTGTTTTATTCTCTTCGGGAATCACTGAATCTTGTTTTTTTAGGGGAGATGTAATGAATAAATGTTCCCACGAGATGGCGCTTTTAACCAGCAGATCTTTTCTAGTTGAGGGTTTCTCCAGGTGATGCTGGATCTTCAGAGCACCACTGTTAGCTGTGTCTGAGTTTATGGATCACTTCAACGTTCACTTCCTGTTTCTGTTCCAGGTGATAGTTTGACAGAGTGAGCTGAGCAGACGGCTGATAAAGAGCTGAAGAAGACATTTAGAGCGGAGCTGAGATGTTTTCAGAGATGCTGTTTACATCCTGATGTTTCTAATGAAATACAGTTTGTGAAATCTTTGACCTGATCTTCCTTTGCTGTGTTTTCTTTACTTTAGTCTCGTTTTTAGGATTACCTACGACCACCGATGCTAATGCTAATGCTAATGCCTTATGCTAAAAGAGTGGAACTGTTCACTGCACACACTTCAGACAGAACCTGACCGTCACTGGTCCAAAAAATGTCCTAAAACGGACAGTCAGCACGACTGAAACTGTTTTAGCTCTGATGTGTTTTTCTTTCACTACTTTGTTGTTATTTTTCTAACCGATCAACAGATTTATAGAAAATGTGCCTGCAAACACTTGAAACCCAGAAAGTCAACATGAAATGAAGACACAAACTCCAGATGTTCCCTTATTAACAAGTACACAAGTGTATTATTTCATTTTATTTATATATGCAAGCAAGTTTATGTCTTTACAAATAAAAAAGCCACTGTCTGCCCAAGCTGTTGGCACAGATATGTACAAAAATGGATAAAGCCTGCTACGAAGCAACCAGAGTGAAGTCCAACAAGTCTAGAACACGATGGAGAAACAAAACAGAGGACTTCCAACGTCCACAGTGTCCAACCTGACATCATGCATGAACAGTGAAGGCCGTGAGGATCAGTGGAAGCTCACAGACTGACCACAGCGTCTACGTCTGAGCTTCAGTCCATGATGGAGCAGAGCTGAAGCTGTTCTGATCTTCCACCCTGAGCTCAGAGACACATCACATCCTCCTCACTGAAGGCTGCCAATCACATTCCATCCTCCTGGAAATCATGCTTTATCACGCCCACATGGGCAGTTCTCTGAATCCTGTGGCTGAGCTCAGGATCCTGGAATGGAAAGTGAGTCCATGTTGAGGCGGTGAGCAGGTGGACAGAGAGGACGCAGGACGGACACGCATCAACACTGGTCATTACAGGAAGTGAGGAGACTGAAACAGAAGGAGGGCGAGCAGCTCACATCTTCTCCCTGATTCCTCCAGCAGGCTGTGGCTTCATTCAGGAAACAGAGAGCAGCCGTCATCACAGGCTTCCTTCTTCACCTTCACCTGCTGGAAGCAGCTTGAGTTGTTGCCTGGCCTTGTTTGCAGAGCGGCCATTACAGATGGAGGGTTGGCTGTGTGAGCTCTGCCTGTTGCTAGGTTACACCGAGCTTCACTTAAGCATCGCTGACTCCGCTGTCGTCTTGTTTCGGCCGCCGGAAATCAGGCGTGAGTCACTTTCAAACTGAAATGTGTTTGAAACGGTCAGAGCTGCTGTGTGATTGTAGCTGGAGGCCCAGAGAGAGGATGTGAGCGGAGGTGGGTGCAGGATGACGGGTGGCCAGAGCAATACATTACACCACATCTGCAAATCCGCTTTATTAGGATAAACAATACAGAACACCATAATCATATCACTGAAGACTTGCAATCATAGATTCATGCACTTGTATGCCGGAAATTGAAGGGAATGGATTTCTTGTTTACGTCTTGATTTTGTCAAACTGCTACAATATATTGCTCTGGTGGTAAACAACTGAGCAAGCAAGCTAGCTTAGCAACACCATTAGCAACAGGAACCGCAATACTGCACACTGAAAAGTGGAAAATCAAACAAAAACAGCAGAACAGCGCCGGTGGAAAAGAATGATTTTTTTTGTCTTGTTTTAATCTTTAAAATTATGACCATTGAATGCATAACCATGCCACAAACAACAACTAGATTCACTGTCTTTTTTATGTAGTATAAGATTATCTTCATTATTATGAATTCATTCGTTTTCATCTTTGTTATTTCTTCAGGTTATAACCAATGCTGCAAGACTATACACAGGTCCCACAACCGGGATCTCAATGCACTTACACACCAAGAATAAGAGAGAGAGAGAGCTCACAATGGTCAATAAGTGCACAAAAAACTATTTTTTTCTTTTATCTGAGGTTAAAAACACTGACAAGACATCCATTGTCAGGCAATGAAATGATAGAATACTGTTACTGTAAAACTAGACCCTTAAAAATACTGACTGTATGCAGCCGAGACGCACCTGAACAGGACACGAGTCTGATGGAGGCTCCCTTCTTCAACAACGCTTTTTTGTTCTTTTATCTTTTGTCGCATTCGGCTGCATTCACACGACACGAGGACCAGGTTTGACTCTGCGAAGAACTCAGAAAGCAGCAAACGAGTGCAGCTGTTAGAAGCTCAGAGGTGTTATTGCGTGTTTGGTCTGTGCATGAGCTTCACGACATCATCACCGAATGTTTTCCTCAAAGCGCAGCGTTCGTTTTTGATATTTTAATGGCAGTGCTGCCTTTAAATCAGCAGATATTTGTGCTGCAGAGACTTCCAAACCTCATCCAGGCGTGTAAATGCAGCTGTGCAGGGAGTAGAAGCTCAGGACATTGGGACTGAAGCACCTCCTCCAGACTCTGTAGCCGATAGGAAATCATTCTCCCGGCTGCTCACCTCCACTGTTTCACATATATGTATATCTTTATACAGAGTTAACGTAGGTACAGTGCTTCATACTGCCCACACCGAAAGAAAAAAAAAAGAAAAAAACACATTTCTTTTTTTCTAATTAAATGATTTCACATTTAAAAAGTTTCAAAGATTAAAAGTTGATACTAAAATAGTGAAATGTTGTCGGTGAAAAGTAAAAGAGCGAAGAGTTATGGCTCAGAGTGATGGCGGTGGTGGAGTGTGTGTGTGTGTGTGTGTGTGTGTGTGTAAACATGTATGTGTGTGTGTGTGTGTGTGTGTGTAAACATGTATGTGTGTGTGTGTGTGTGTGTCCTCATCAAATCAAACCGTCGTCCTGAAGTCACTCTGAACTCAGTCATCTCTACTGGCAGATAGAGAATCATGTCTCCTCACGGCTGCTCCACACGACTACACACTAAAACGAACACAACACAACATCAGAGCGTTTTCCTTCTCCAAACACGCTGCGTTAGGAACAAAGCGAGCCTCGATGTTCCCGATCTGAGCCCAGCGGGTGTAGCTCCGCCGACCCAAACCAACCCATCATCTGAAGCAGAAGCACCTGAGGAGATGATGATGATGTAAGACACCAAATGTGGACTGGGAACCGCCTGTGAGAGCACAAACCCAACCGTTAGCCCGTTAGCTCGTTAGCTCGTTAGCCGTCTACAATCCTCCTCCTTCCTTCAGCACTTCCAGACCTCCTCTAGAACTTCTAGAACCTCTAGAACAGACAACGACCTCCAGTCTCAGCTCCCTGCTAACATCTGCTCACGTTGGGGCTCGTGGAAAGAAGGCGACGAAGAAAACACGACTACAGAACGAGTAATGGAAACTCTCCAGATTACTGGCATGTGTGTTTGTGTGTGTGTGTGTGTGTGTGCAGAACCACTGAGATACAGAACCATTACATGAAAATGTGAAACAAACCCGCCCCACCCCGTCCCACCCCAACACCTGCCCCGCTTAAATACCCGCAGTGTTAAAACCACACAGAAATAATACAGATAAAAACGTGGCAAAAATTCCAAAAAGTGAGAAAAAACGTTCTTCGACAGACCGATGAGAAGATGACAAAAAGACTTTGTGCTGCTAAGATGTGCTGTTTCTGAGGACAAATCACAAGTTTATACAATCTGGAGGGTGAGAGGGGCTGGGAGAGGAGGGAAGGAAGGAAGGAAGGAAGGAAGGAAGGAAGGAAGGAAGGAAGGGAGGAAGGAAGGAAGGAAGGAAGGAGGAAGAGAGGAAGGAAGGAAGGAAGGAAGGAAGGAAGGAGGAAGAGAGGAAGGAAGGAAGGAAGGAAGGAAGGGAGGAAGGAAGGAAGGAAGGAGGAAGAGAGGAAGGAAGGAGGAAGAGAGGAAGGAAGGAGGAAGAGAGGAAGGAAGGAAGGAAGGAGGAAGAGAGGAAGGAAGGAAGGAAGGAAGGAAGGGAGGAAGGGAGGAAGGAAGGAAGGAAGGAAGGAAGGAGGAAGAGAGGAAGGAAGGAGGAAGAGAGGAAGGAAGGAAGGAAGGGAGGAAGAGAGGAAGGAAGGAAGGAAGGAAGGAGGAAGAGAGGAAGGAAGGAAGGAAGGAAGGAGGAAGAGAGGAAGGAAGGAAGGAAGGAAGGAAGGAAGGAAGGAAGGAAAGGAGGAAGGAAAGAAGGAAAGGAGGAAGGACGGAAAGGGAGGAAGGAAGGAAGGAAGAGAGGAAGGAAGGAAAGGAAGGAAAGGAGGAAGGAAGGAAGGAAAGGAAGGAAGGAAGGAAGGAAGGAAGGAAAGGAAGGAAAGGAAGGAAAGGTGGCAAAGCTTCCTGTTTGTACCACGGAGGCACAAATTTCCTCGGGGACCTTTTTCTCTGCAACACCAGTCATCATAGTGTGGCGAAACGACACGACACAGCATGACATCACCGAACAACACCAACCATTCAGTCACATCTATGTATGTGTGTGTGTGTGTGTGTGTGTGTGTGTGTGTGTGTGTGTGTGTGTGTGTGTGTGTGTGTGTGTGATTGACGGGGGAGGCAGGCGGAGCTCTGATCCTGTCCTCCCCCAGGTTAAATGATGAGCTGACAGACGCCTTCACATGTCTGCTGTAGATGTAGCCATTAGCAGGTTAGCGTGTTAGCGTGTTAGCTTCTCTGCTTCCTCTTTGCTGCCCGACCAGACGCCACCGAGGACCAAATTTTAAAAAAAAAACAACAATAAATCTTTGGGTTCTTCTTCTCATTCATTTTTGGTTCGTCTTTGCTGTGCTGCTTTCGACACACTGCGCTCTGTCTGCGTGTTTTTGGCTAATTTTCAGAAGCTTTTTACTCTTTTCATTTTTGTTTTTCCCCCCTATGGATCACTGGATGTTGAACATTGAGGGTGTAAAGGGCTTCAGGATTTCAGGTTTTACTCGAAGGACTTCTTACAGCTGACGTAGCCGCAGCAGCACCACAGGTGGAATAGTTCGGCACATCCAGACCTTCATGGAAAACGGTCTGGCTGCACCTCATGATCCCTCTGCTGGAGGGAAAACACAGCGGCGTGTTGGTGGTTCTTCAGACTAATCACAGTCCAATCTGGGGTGATCAGTTTGAAGTTCGGGACGCAGTGACCGCGCTCTGACTAAATAATCACGGTTGTGGTGGCGCTGGTACCTGCATCCTACTTCCTGTGAGTTCCAGAAACCATCTGCGGTTCTTTAAACGTGTTGGATGCTGAACCTGAAACACGAAGCCAACCATCTACTGCAGACACGAGGACGATGAGGGCGTCTGCGCTGTCATCGCTCTGTTGTTGTTGTTGTCTAACGTCTGACTACTCGTGTCTTTGTCTGTGTGTTTGAATGCATCTTTGTGGTTTGTGTTGTTGATGCTGTGTTTCTGTCATCAGGCTTCTGTGTGTGTGTGTGTGTGTGTGTGTGTGTGTGTGTGTGTGCACGTGTCATGTGGTGTGTGTGCGTCTGTGTGTGTCGTTTCTCGTGGCGGTGTGTTTATGTGTAGGCATTGAGGCGTTCTTTGGAGCGTGTAGAGTGGATGTCGTGCAGCTCCTGCTCCTCCTTGGACTTGATGTCCTCGTACTTCTGCATCCGGCTGGCGTCCTTCAGGTAGCCCCAGTTAGCGGCTAGAGCCATCAGGAAGTGGACCTGAGGAGGAACGGGAGACGTGTGGTTGATCGGAGGAACACACCACAGCTCACTGCTTCGTTTGATGCTGAGCCAAACAGAAACACAGCAGGTCACAAGTTAGAATCGATCCGTTCTAGTGACCTCAGGGGAAAAAGTGTTCGTTGTTCTTACATGTCTCTGATAGAATCAACATCATAAAACAACCAAATGTGAATATTTTTGGGTGAAAAACACTTTTAAATATCTAAACTCTTAGACTTTAAGTCGCATTTGGGTGAAATAAACCTTTAAATATCGAAACACTTGGACTTAAAGTCATATTTGCTTGAAATAAACTTTTAAATATCTAAACTTTTGGACTAAAAAATCAAATTTGGGTGGAAATACACCTTTAAATATATAAACTCCTGGATTTCAAATTGTATTTTGGGTGAAAAATGCCTTTAAACATCTCAACGTTTGGACTTAACATTGGATTTTTGGTGCAATAACCCTTTAAATATCTAAACTCTTAAAGTTGTATTTTAAGTGAAATCCACCTTTTAATATCCAAACACTTGGGGAGTTGTAGAGTGTTTCTGGGACGGACTCAAACCCTGCGACTCTGAACGGCGACAGGAAATGAGCGGTGAGTTTGTTTGTTTTACAGAAGACGTCAGGAGGAAGGTTAGTTCATGTTTCCTGCATGCAGAACATCTGTTTGAAACTCGACTTTGCTTTGAGGTCATCATCATGTGTACCTGCTGAACCAATTAAATCGCGTCTGTGGGTCTGGACAGTCTATCCCAGATGCTGATGGCCGTTTCCACAGACGATGTTGGCTGTATCAGTGGTAAAACTGTTCCTTTAGTTTAAGTAACTACAGCATCTTCTAACAGACAGAGCACTCTAACTTGATATTTAACCTGTAGAAGAATCAGTACATGTTTATATTGACTATTTCTATTTATTTTCTGCTGATGATGTGCACAGTCGCCTTTTCTGTAGCACCGCAAATATCCTCTGCTTATCTTATCTTATCTTATCTTCTTACTACAGGCTCCGCCCCCCGTGACCTTAATGAGCATTAATTGGTGTATAGCTAATGGATGGATGTTCGGCTATCTGTGCTGTCATTCTGACCATACAGCTCCATCCTCCTGCTGAATTATGTGTTTGTTGTTGCTTCTGCACCAATCAGTGCCAGTTAGAGGTCCAGGCCAGCAGCCAATCAGACGGCAGAATACTGGTTCTCACCATGGCGATGACAGCAGCTCCAGCTCCTGCCAGCGCGCACACGAACAGATGGAAGGTCAGGTCCAGCTGTAACACACAAACACGGCATCACGTTGGTGGGAAGGTTCGGCTCAGAGCTGTCTGTCTTTGGTTTCTGCTTCGTCTCACCTCGTTGGATTCACACATCTTGAAGAACTTCTCAGATCCCGTGCACACCTTCCTCTCCTCGTTGATGGTCACCGCCCCTGGTGAACACACACGGCATCAGCACACACATCATCAACACACACATCATCAACACACATCTGTCTGGGGCTGGAGGGTAAACGACGAGTCACCCGAACCTCTGGATGGATGTTTATTTAATTAGAGCTGTTCATGTTTCGTGGTCCCGCTGGGAACCATCCAAACCTCTTCCTCCCATCAGGAGGTTCTGCTCTGCCAGGAGGCCCGGCTGCAGTTTCACCCGTTGGGCAGCAGATGGCAGCACTGCAGGAGGCGCTGTACAAAAAGCCTCTTTTTTTCTATGTGGGCATCCTGGAGAACAACATGGTGGACAGCACCGTGACTGCTGGGTTTTATTTACATGATTTCTTTTATTTCTATGGCAGTTCTGTTTTATTTCTAGGGTGCTTCCTTGTAATTCCAAACTATCCTCTGACAGACAGACGCTGTATGAAGATATTCAGGACTTTCTGCTCTGGTCAAGGTTAGATATCATGACTAAGCAGACGAGTTTTAGTCTCCATATTGTTCTGTAATCTAAAATTCTCCCAACTTCAGCATAAGCCCAAAGATCAGAGAGAATCCTCAGAGCTGCTGCCTCCATGAACTGCTGCTCTGTCGGTGTCACTTCTCCTGATATTATTTTCAACCTTTAGCTTTCTGTGACCTCCAACTCTTCATGCTTTATTCACTTGCTTACTATGCTGTCATTTCTTTAGATCTTTCGTCTTCTTATTTGCAGATGTGGCCTCCAAACTTCAGTGCGTTCTGAGTTTAGTAAAACGCTGTCAGAGATGTTTGCAACATGAAAACTGCAGAAACCATCATGAGCATTTGGAGATGCCTCATCTCACATTTCTATTGGTACCTCTGTGCATTTTCAGAATCTTCTCTTGTCTTTAGAGACTGAACAGGTTAGAAACTGGACACGTAACTGAAGTAAAGCGCTGCATGTGTCTGTGTGCGCTGCCTCTTCTTTCCCAGGCTGCCTCATTAGATTTACACCCCCTGTCAAAAGTTTTGAGACACTTTCTCATTCAAATAAATTAGAACCCGTCTCAAAACTTTTGACAGGGGGTGTACTTCCACAGGTATCACAGCCCACCTGTCTGATCCTCCGATATCACAGCTGATAAACTCATATACAGGCTGGAGTCGAGCCGCTAATCAGCTCCATGTATCTCAGCTGAATTCTTCCTTTTCTGGGCACATGGAGCGCTGCGGGGCTTTCTGCCGGCAGTTTGGCAGTTTGGCCGCACACACACAGGTTTTTCCATCTCCTGTGCCAGTTTGGTGTTTTGGTGAGCCGCCATGAACTCGCCTGCAACGAGCAGGAAGAGGAAACGATCAGCGTGACTTCTCTCAGTCATCATCAGGTGTTATCAGGACCCATCCACAGCTTTGGAAGATGCTGAACGTTTCCACTGAATCACAAAGTGAAGAAAAAGCTGATAAATTACAGCATCACTGATCTGTCCAGAGCAAAAACTAAAAGATGCTCGTCTGTTCTCTGTATGTTCTAAAAGCAATAAAAAGCTCCTCCTGGTAGCTGAAGGCTCACCAGAAATCTAATAGCATACAGAGGATTCAGAGAATGTTCATGCACGCTTTCATTCAGAGGCACCGAAAAATATCGTTTCCTTGTCTGAAAAAAACCCCAAAAAATTCTGCAAACAAAAATTCTCAAATTTCTGAAAAATTGTAAAAACCTTCAGGAAAAAATTCCAATAATTCCTTCAAAATTTCCCTTAAAAGTTTTATTTAAAAAAAAAAACAAATGTGGCAAGAAAATTCTCTTAAATATTTTCAAAAAATATGTAAAAATCTTCAAAAAAAATCCTAAAAATATCTAAAGCGATTCCAGACATATCACCAAAAAATCAACCAAAATCCAGTGAAGTTTGCTGGATTTTGGTTGATTTTTATGGGAATGTTCTGAAAGAAACATTTTTAACATTTCTTTCCACCAAAAAATGTTCAAAGATTTCCCAAAACTGTTGAAAATGTGGACATCAGAAGCTTCATTTCAAGCTTCTTCAAAGCTTGATTTTGTTTTGTTTCCCACATTTTCAAACTTTGAAACGTGTCAGTTTGACCTGCAGGACGACAGGAGGGTTAAAGTATCTGCAAAAGATAGAAGGAAGGAAGGAAGGAAGGAAGGAAGGAGGAAGGAAGGAAGGAAGGAAGGAAGGAAGAAAGGGAAGGAAAGGAGGAAGGAAGGAAGGAAGGAAGGGAAGGAAGGAAGGAAGGAAGGAAGGAAGGAAGGAAGGAAGGAAGGAAGGAAAGGAGGAAAGGAGGAAGGAAAGGAGGAAGGAAGGAAGGAAGGAAGGAAAGGAGGAAAGGAGGAAGGAAAGGAGGAAGGGAGGAAGGAAGGAAGGAAAGGAGGAAGGAATGAAGGAATGAAGGAAAGGAGGAAGGAAGGAAGGAAGGAAGGAAGGAAGGAAGAAAAGGAGGAAGGAAGGAAAGAAGGAAGGAAAGGAGGAAGGAAGGAAGGAAGGAAGGAAGAAAAGGAGGAAGGAAGGAAAGGAGGAAGGAAGGAAGGAAGGAAGGAAGGAAGGAAAGGAGGAAGGAAGGAAGGAAGGAAAGGAGGAAGGAAGGAAGGAAAAGAGGAAAGGAGGAAGAAGGAAGGAAGGAAGGAAGGAAGGAAGGAAGGAAGAAAGGAAAGGAGGAAGGAAGGAAGGAAGGAAGGAAAGGAGGAAAGGAGGACGGAAGGAAGGAAGGAAGGAAGGAAGGAAGGAAGGAAGGAAGGAAGTCACATCTCCTGAGTGTAGATGGAGAAAATCTGGTAGTTGAGGATGAGTTGAAGTGCAGTGATGAATGTGTGAAGGCTCTGACTACTTCCTGAATCCATGATGAGTGGAGCCAGTCATCTGGTTTCAGGAATGTTTCGTTCCCTGTCATGATGAACGTACCAAACTGACGCAGGTCCAGGCAGAGGTTGGCTCCCTCCACTGAGCTGGTGTTCTGACACATGGACCAGACGTTGAAGTACATGAAGACCGGCAGGCTGGTGAACGCCGTCACTCCGAGCCAGACCAGGAAGAACAGGTAGGCCAGGAACATCAGCTGTGAACAGACACCAGGCAGCATTCAACCCTCTGCTTTCTCTTTGTTCTGTCTCATTTTAACTCACTGAGGCTCATCTTAAAGTCCTGCAGGTCTGAGGAACCAGAACATCGTGGAGAAGGACAGAGTGATGGAGATGTCTTCTGGTAGCAGATGAGGCTCAAAATTTACATAAATCAAAATGGATCCATACTGACTAAAAAGTTGTCCAAAATTACTCAGAACTTGTATAAAACATCAAAATTTTGTCCAAACATATTTTAAAAATGTCCTTAATGACAAATAAAATCCCAAATGACAAATAGATTCTCTGAAACAACTGAGAATTGGTTTAAATGAAATGGAATAACTAGACATGACAATAAAAAAGACACAAAACAAGAAAAACGTTAACTCCAAACGGGGTGGAAAAAAATATTGTCCAAAATGAGAAAAAATTGTCCAAACCAACTTCAAACCTGTCAGAAGAGACTTAAAAACATCCAGAATGACCAAAAACTTACTTACAACATCAATACTTTGTCAAACAATACAAAAAAGTCTTAAATGTCAAAATATGATCATTCAGAATCACAAATAGATTCTCTGAAATCTCATCTGGTGAATTTCGGCTTCAGTATATTCGGGTTCATAAAGATATCCCCTTGGCTGAATGCTGAAGTCCATATATTCATCGTCGCTGTCCTCGTCAGACATGTTGTTGTTGTTAACTTTACCAGCAGTAAACAAAGTGAAACCTGCCAGCTGGAGGCAGCGCGGAGTGATATGAAGGGAGAGAAAATAGTGCCAAGCGTTTACGAGGTCTGACTTTTTCGTAGACGACGGTTTTAATATATATAAATATATCACTCTTTCGAACACATATTGGTTTGAGAAGAAAACGCTTTATTTTCGTGACCCCAGCAAACTATCCGGACTACCTTCGTCTGGACCAAAACCGGAGCGGATCTCTGCTCACCGGACGCTGTCGGCAGTAAGTCTGTGTGAATGAACAACACTGCTGACGGGGATGCCATACAGATTCATGTCAGAAATCCTGAACTATCCCTTTAAGAACATTCACATAAAAATCAACCAAAATTCTGCTAATTTCTCTGGATTTTGGTTGATTTTTATGTGAATGTTCTTAAAGAAAATATCAGAAGTTTTACTGATACATATGGAATCACTTTAGATATTTTTTAGGATTTTTGGAAGATTTTACTCATTTTTGAAAATATTTACAATTTTAAATTATTTTTTTTTTTACATTTTCTTGCTAAATTTGGGGATTTTTCTTTTAAAATAAAACTTTTATCAGAAAAGTTTAAGGAATTTTCTTCATGAAGATTTTTGCAATTTTTTTATAAATTTGAGGAATTTTTTGCTGAATTTTTAAATTTTTTTTCAGACAAGGAAACAATAATTTTTGGGGCTGTAAATGAAGACAACAGCAGGGTTAAGACACTTGGACAAGCCTGGTAAAATAGAGCTTAAAATAAGTTTTGCAGCTCATTTTAAGATCTCAATATTCTAAATATCTTATCTTATTTCTAGAAATCTGACATTTTTACTTGTTCTATTGGCTGATTTTTTCACTTATTTCAAGGTATAAGTTTTCCTTGTTTTGAGAGGAGCATTTTTTTCCAGTGTGTATCTCTGTAACGAGCACAGAAAGAAACAGCTGAGTAAAGAAACAATCGTACAAAAATACCTGATAATTATCATAAAAAACATCTGATGAATGACTCTTTATAGAATAATGGGGTTTATTTCTTTTCTGTCCAGACGTTTGGCCTGTGGTCTACCTGTGACGTCAGACAGGATGTTTAGCTTTTAGTGAAAAATAAACTGCCTTCTCCAACTAGAATCTGTAAAAAAATCAAACAAAATCAGCTGCTTTGACTCAGCTGTGACAAAAACTCAAGCACCTGTTGGCTGAACTGTAGGCAGTGTTTAACTACAAATAACTGAAGGAAACTACACTTCCCAGAATGCACCGGTAGCAGCACAGAGGTACACTGCAAAAACTCAAAATCTTACCAAGTCTGTTTGTCTTATTTTTAGTCTAAATGTCTCATCCCACTTGATTTAGGATAAATTCACTTAACAAATGACATTTCAGTAAGATGGAGGGACTTGTTTTTTGACAATTCATCTGAAATATGTTAAGTCAAACAATCTTGAATTATCTTGTTTTGAGTTACATTTTACAAGAAAACTCAAACATCTCAGATTAGGAGGTTACATGAAGGCGAAAATCTATTTTTGAGTGAAAAACTGCATTTTTTTTTTAGCATGCCTGCCTTATTTTAAGACACCTCAGCTTGACAATCCTGGCAAAATATAGCTTAAAATAAGTTTTCCCAGCTAATTTAAGATTTCAGTATTCTAAATATCATATCTTATTTCAAAAAAATCTTACCAAGTCAGTTTTCACTTGTTCTACTGGCAGATTTTTCCACTTATTTCAAGGTAAAAGTTCCTTCAAATAAGTTATTTTATCCTTGTTTGAGAGGGGCATTTTTTCCAGTGTGCCTGACCCCTGATCAATCATTACTGATTCAGAGGAAGCTCCGTCATTCAGAGGAGAAAGAAGGAAGGAAAGAACAAAGGAGATCCACGCATGGATTCAGTCTGAAGACGCCAACGTTTGGTGAAATGTTTGTTTGCTTTCTGAAATGTTTCTTGATATGGTCGAGTTTATGTGAACTGCAGCGTTTACTTCACTGATTTTATGTCAAATGAATTAAAATTGTCATTTTGAATTAAAGTAAAGTCAAAATACGACCTGTTAAATGTTCAAACTTTACTAAAATGTTGATGATTGGTACATGTTAATTTAGAAGGCTTAAAATGTGAACACTTAATAGATTATTCTTTATTTGCTTTAAAAGGCTTAAGTGACTCATTTAAATGGTTAACGTGTTAATTTTTGATTTTGTGTTTGATGGTGTTAACTTTGCTTTTCTGTCTTTAAAGGTTTACGACCAACTGAAAGGAAAATAAAGTTTGACTTGGACACTTGAATTGAGTTGTGCTTTGGAGGGAAAGAGGTGGACCTGACTGAGGCATGTGGAGACTGTTTTATTCCAGTGTTTGTAACACCTGTGGAAACCTGAAGTCCAGTTTTGTAATACAGACTGAATAAACTGAGCTCTCTCCTTCATGTTGTTCTGTTTCTGCAGAGCTGCAAGACTTCAGGTGGAGCAATGAGGCAAGAATAAAAGCAGAACAGCTCGAGGTGTGGACGGTTGAAAGGTAAAGCAGGTCTGAGTCTGTTTTTTATGTTTGCTAACTGAAAAACTTAAAGGAGAAGCAGGAGTTAGTTCCTCTGTTTTCAGCTCTTCCTGTCAGCTGGTGTCGGCCATGTTGGCATCATGACCTACAGCTTTACTAAAAGGTGTTTTATCATGTGAAGCTCAATGACTCCTTCTCTGAGACAAATGTTTTTGCAAAAATGTAGAATGTTTCCATTTCCTTTAATCTTTTAAAATGAGCGTAACAGACTGATGGAGACTCGTCTGCTGGGTCTCATGAAAATGCTCAGTAACGGTGCACGTTATTTATTTTAAAGGCTTCTAAAACAGTTATTTAAGCTGAAGTAAAAATGCTTTCTTGTCTGACTGCTCTCATTGGAGGATTGATCCATGTTTAAGCGACATAGCTGGCAAGAACATGAAAATCAGTGTTTATGGTAAAAGACAACAAAAAGGGCTTTATAGCACGAATAAAACAGGTTTAAGGACCAGTTGTTGGTCTGCTGAATGTTGGAAAAATCTCAGTGAAATCTGAGCCCACAGGTGTTTATTTCACGGAAATGCACCACATCTGAACATCTCCATCTCAGCAGGCGTGTCACTAGTGGGCGGCTATGAGGTCACATGACTGCTGCTTTAGTCTGGTAGAAACAGCGGACAAACATGGCGATTCTTTGATTGTCAGAATAGAAGTCAAGTCTATTTTACGCAAATGAGCTGCGAGTGACCGCGCCGTAATGCAACCAGAATGCGACGTGGTGCGTTTCCCGTAGACGATGAATGGTAAGCAAGAAACTGACGGTTCTTGCTTACGTCACATGACCGTCGCTTTAGCTTCAGTCCGGTAGGCGTGTCGGGCCAACATGGCTGCTCGGTCACAAACGTTCTCATTTATTACGAAAACGGTTCAGTTAAAAGTAATTCTGAAAACATTGAGACGAGAAATAATCTGCTGAATTTGTCCTGCTTTTAGTTCAATGACGGCTGCTTAGGCTTTGAAAGTTTCACGAGGCATCGGACCTCCGCTCCCCTTGCCTCATTCACATAAGTAGAAGTGAAATCTATGCAAATCAGCAGCAGCGGACAACTGTGGGGCAACGCAACCAGCATGCAGTTTCACATAGAGAATGTATGGGATGCAAGAAATTGACAGATCCTGGACGTTATCTTCAGAAACATCACCAGCCTGTCCTCTAAATATGTCATTTGTTACCACGGATTTCTCCAAAGCATCTTAACATGTTATTTATTCTAAAAAGCAGTTTTCGCTGTAAATGCATCACATGAAACGTGTCGGTGTAACAGTTTTCTTACGAATGCAGTCAGGCAGCGTCCGCAGGCGGTGATCTTGAACTCTCCATAGAGATCCCTGATGGCTCCGGTGGTGAAAAAGCCCTCCACCAGCAGCAGCACTCCAAACACCAAAGAATCCAGCTGCCAGGCCGTAAATGATGTACTTCAGGATGTCGATGCTGTGGAGAGGAGGACACAGCACGGCGTCATTCATTAGTGAGGGCTCCTTAATCTGAAGTGTTGTTTGCAGACTTGGCGTTGGTCTTCAGCTAAATCACCACATGTCGCTGCCAAAACGAGTCGGAGGTTTTCAGTGGAGGGTCGGTTCAAGGCAGTGGGCGGAGATAACAGAGCTTTTAATTAGTGAAAATCACTAAGATTTGTCTGAATGAGACTTTTACCAGGCTCTGCAGTATTAAAACAGGAAGAGGCTCCACCTGGTGGAACACCCAGGAACTACAAACCGATATACATTACATTTTCTTACCCTGTAAGACTACATTTAGCCTCTAACGCTACATTTAGCCTCCAACGCTACATTTAGCCTCCAACGCTATATTTAGCCTCCAACGCTACATTTAGCCTCCAACGCTATATTTAGCCTCTAGTACTGCATTTACTCCCTAATACTACATTTAGGCAGTGTTCTACCGGAACTTTACAACAAGGTTCCACCTACAGAACATTGAGGAACTGACTGGAGACCTATAGCAATACCTTTAATGTAAGTGAAGTGTGTGTTATCAGGCAGCTAAATTATTGACTGATCAGATCGGAAGCAAAGAAAAAATATTCAGGTCGTCCCTTATTTGTATCTACAACAACAATAATATCTATTAACTGCATTAATTACATTTTAATGATATTTGGATGCAGAGCTTCAGTGAGAATAAAGGGAATGTGAAGTTGAGAACGAGCTTTTTAAAACGGTTCTGTGATGTGAGTTAAAGTGGAACACGCTGTGGATGCTGTTGAGGAACACATAGTAGAATCTATGAAACTTTCCTTCAGTGATAACAAAGAAAGAACGTTCTCAGTGGAACATTTAGTTTTGACAAAAGTTATCACACCTTGACAAAATATCACACCTTTACGAAGAACATTCTGGGAACTGAACAAAAACATCCCACTGAGAATATCAGCAGAACGTTTCAGAACTTTCAAAGTGTATCAGGAGATTAGTAGTTGTTTTAGCTGCCAAAAGGACACACATTGGAGAGAATAAAGGAGGGAGCAGCCACTCACATGGTGAACACATCCAGCGTATCTCCAGGGGCTCTGATGACTTCAAAGTAGTTCTGGAGGATGGTGACGGTGCCGCTCAGCGCCTCGTGGCCACACCCACAGAACAAGGCCACGCCCATGTAGAGGAGGATGGTGGCGATGAGCGAGGCCCAGGGCAGGCTGCCCACACAGCGCTCACAGCACTCCTTACAGCCTGAGGACACAAACACAACACTGAGCGCCACGATCCGACGGGACAGGAAGCACGTCTTCAGGACAAACTATTCTGTGCAGCAACAGATTCTAAACACACCCATCAGGAACAACATCATGACCGCCTGTCTAATAATGTGTTGGTCCCTCTTATGTGGTCAAAAATGTTCTGAACCATGGGGTCTGGACCAGAGGACCCGACAGGGCGTCCCATGGGGTCTGGACCAGAGGACAGAGGACCCGACAGGGCGTCCTATGGGGTCTGGACCAGGACATTGGCTGTGGATCTTTGGGTTCTCTGGGTTCTCCAGTGGGGCCTCTGGGAACCTGTTGATGTTTGGTCAGAATGAGGTCTTGGAAGTTTGGAGGTAAAATCAACGTCTTGGGTGGTTGTCATGTTCCTGAAGATGTTCCTGATTGTCTGATGTTTTTGATTTCCACTTGTATGAAGGAGTATGTCTGTTTGTTCTGAGTTAACATTTATCTGGGTGTCTAAATCTCATCAACAGACTCCAAAACCCAAAGTTTTCCAGCAGAACACCACATAGAACCAATATTATTCCCTTCATAATGCTGAGCTGATCCCTGCACATTGGCCTGTAATCAATTCATTCCAGAAAATGGGGGGGAGTTTTGCAATGTTGCAAAACTTAAAATAAGTAAAACATGAATTAGGTTTGTTTCCATCAGCTGCTTTGTGTAGCGTCGTCAGTAGGAGGCGCTATAGACTACGTTAGCAAACGGAGGAGAAGAAACCAAAAACAAAACCACCAAACTACCGTTCCATGCAGTCAGCAGAACAAGAAGCAGCATGTATACGCAGAACGTCACATGTAGTATAAGAAAACACCAGAAGTCCTGCTACATCTGGAGGAATTTTGCACTTTGCAGGCTTTACCGTGGTTCTGACCCACAATCCTCTGCAGCTACCACACATAGGAGTACAAACAAACTGACAAAGTACAGCGTCATGATCAGAAGGTTCCAACATGAAGCTGCAGGACACATAGAAGCAAAATAACAAAATATGAAAACTGGAATGCAGCTTTGTCGTTTTTCATCTGCAAAAAAATGAGAAAAAGGTTTAAAACACTCATCAGTTTCTCAACTCTGAGGCCAAAATCTATTTTATTTGATTTAGTTTGACTTATTCTCTTTACCCTTCATTTGTTCACGTATTCCTGTCTTTATTCTATTTATTTATTTACTATTATTGTTGTTATTATTAGCCTTGTCTTTGTGGCTTTTTCCATCAAATTTCTTTTATTTTGCTTGTTTTTATTCATAGATTTATTTTATTTATTCACTACTACTATTAGCCCTGTCTTTGTTTTTTCTCAGTTTTCACTTGTTCTCAGTTACATATTTATATTACTTATTTACTATTATTATTATTATTACTAGTCTTGTCTTTGTGGTTTTACCCTCAATTTTTTTGTTAGTATCATTATTATTCCTCAATTGAAAATGGCATTTGTGGTGTTTTTATTATTTTATCTGCTGTTATTTCATTGATTTATTGTAATAAATATTTCACCAAAGAAGAAGAAATAAACAAAAACGTGTCTGTCTACGAGAGAGAGAATGCAGAGAAGTGTTCAGGAATCGTTCTGAATCAGAAAGGTTGTAGCGACTCTGTGATGTCAGCAGGCATCTCTGGAAACAGCTGATCTGGAAACAGCTGATCAGGAAACAGCTGATGGGTTCTGTACTAAAACTGTTGCTACGTCAGAATCCATTCAGAAAAGATTTCCGTCTCCCATGGAGCTCATTAACTCCCCATTAGCTTTTTGAGACAATAAGTTGAAGAAAACAAAGATTCTATACTGTTGAATTTATTTTGAAGGCTCCAGTTTTGAACAAAAGTTACTCAAACGGGAGTAAAAGTGGAAATGTTGGATCGAATGTCACGTTTCATGACAGATTTCATCGAGCAGGAAGCTCAGAAGAAGCCAAAAGTCACCTCGAGAAATCGATTGTTTTTAATTTTCCAGTTTCTGAAACGTGCTTGGAAGATGTTCTGGAAACCTCGGCTTGTGAGGGAATGTTCCTGCTGAGACGAGTCATTTTTTCAGTCGTTTAGGTCTAATGAAGAGCTGCAGGAAGATGAGTTTAAGCTGCTGAAAGCTACTGTCTGTGGTTGAGCTTTTGCTGCATGCGTTGTCGTACATGTTGTCTGTATTTTGGGATATTTGAAGGTTTCCAGGAGCTTTTCTGAGCTGCACTGATTTGCGTGAAGCTGTCCAGATTTCAACTTTTTTCCAACACGAGTGTTGATCCCAGCAGAGTCAGTCATGGCTTCACAGCTGCATCGAGGAGGGCAGAATTTGTAGTTTTTAACAGAATCCGTTTCACTTCAGTGGTTGATTTTGTGATTTGAATGAAATTAGAGTTTTAAACTGAGATTTGGTTGATTGTCCAGATGGAAGAAGAACCCACACAGAGAACTGTTGGGAAGCTTTTACTTAGTTACGTCCTGTTTTTATGGTTTCAGCTCCAGATTTTGGGGTTCAGAGGTTAAAGTTTAATCTGAGAGAACTTCATCGGTACTACACACACTCAGTTTTAAAGAGGCGTTCATTTGCACTGGATTCTGCTCACTATGTGTCTTTGCATTATTAAAACCTAAAAAGGCAAACATGAGGCCTTCTGTGCACACAGACGCCATATTTTCTCCACCAGCGATCCGACTCCACTGGACTGAATCCGACCCGCCTGCTGGCTGCTCAAATCCAGATGAATCTGAGCCTTTATTGCTTCTGTCGAGTGTCTCGCGGTCGGTGCTGGTGAAGGGTTACTTGTGATTGCTCTGTCTTCGCTCTCCTGCGTTTGGAATGATTAATTAGAGTCCTCCACCTGCCACATTATATAATTGTGCGGTAGCTGTGAACGATGCACCAGCAGCTCCAGCGTTTTCAGATGACTCACCGCCTGTGTGGCTGTGATTCTACAGTAGCTGCTGAGAGATTAAAGGGTTCCAGGAGGTTTTCAGTCCAGAAACAACCAACAAAACCTTGGTCCTGACAAAGTATTCCCCATGAAAACTATGCAGAGGCAGCAGTGATGCTACAAAGGGAGCTAACAGAGCTAACCTTCCTCCTGCTGGACCTCGTCCACCGTTTAACGCTCACAGTCATGTGATTCGTCCTGCAGACACGAAGGGGAGAACTAGCTGACTGAGTTTACCAAGTGGCAGACCACCACAGCTGTTTTAAACTCTGTCAGGAGCTCTGAGCGTCATGTTTAAACACTCTGGGGACCGTTTAGCATCATTTATCCACACACAGGGTGATTCCATAGAAACATCAACAGAAATAGACGCCGTGAGTCCAGATGTCCTCAGCTGGTGTCGTCTTCTCTGACCAAGGGAAACTGGGCTTGCAGTGTTGTTACAGGGAATTAGCTTAGCTTTAACGTGTGAGTGAAAATGAGACCTTTAAAGCCTCCTTATGGTAAACTGCCACTGGTCGCTTTGTTCTCACCGCTGCTGTCGTTTTTAACTTTGTAAACCTGCCATATCGAAAGTTTAGCGGAGGACTTGGATGTAAAGTTCTTCATGCTAGTTTTTGCATCTTCATGTCTATTCTCACCTCCCCGTTCCGCTAAAACAGTTTCCTCTTAATTTGAGAAGGTGCTGAATATTTTTTGGTTGAAATAAATCCAAACGCGCCCCTACAACAGAACGCTGATGAGGAGCAGCCAGACCATCGTGTTCTACAGGGGGACCAGATGAACCGAGACGACGGCTCAGGTCTCTGATCTTTGACAGCGTTTGATGCTCGGAGAATAAGACTGGGATGGATGGTCATCAGAGCCGTCAGCGTCGATATAAGAACCAAAAACACAGACTCCCTCCCACATCCAGCTTCAGTTTAGTGCATTCTGAAACAGAGACTGCTGGGTGGGTTTTTACCTGCAGACGAGCAGCGAGGGCGGAGCTTATCTTTAAGACCTACCAGTGTGTAACTCTGCCAGGACGTGTTCTTACATTTTTACATTCTGTAGTGAAATCTTTTGGAGTATTTTTTTTATTTGTTTTGCATCAATATAACCCTTATATCTTAAGTTTTATTAATATGTATTGATTTATGTCTTGACTACAATAAATTGCTTAAAAGTGCAAAAAAACTAAAAAAATTATAAATAGTTTTTTCACATATATTTCAGTACACAGAAAAAGCATAGCTGTAACCCTCACATTTGTAAAGAAGTTGCACAACATCCCGTGGTCTCGTTCATAAAGATTTTTTCATGTGAGTTTTATTGTGTATTTTTACAAACCTAACTGTGAGGTACTGTGTCTTCTTATTGTTCTTATCAGTTTTATCGTTATTGTGTCTTCTTAGCCATAGTTTTATCAGTTAATTATTATACTTTACCTCTTGCTTGCTCTGAAGCACTTTGATTTGAAAGTGCTACATAAATAAAGTTATTAAAGTTATTACCCATCATAGCAATGAAACAGTGATCTGAGAATGTGTTGCATGTGGGAAAGTCTAATTCCTCAGATTTTAGATGCAGAAGGATCGATGGCTCTATCTGATGTGGTTTAGAGTTAAATGGAGGTGACCGTAGTGTCAGAGCGATGGGAGTCTGTTGGTATTAATGGTTGAAATCAATGATACCTGTAGATGATACCTGCTGGCTGCACCCAAAGGCTGAATCTTCAAGAGCTTTTTAACAAGTTGCCATTATTATATTGATGTTCTGTTTTGTTAAATTACAGATTATATCTGATAAAATCGCATAAGAAAAACCCAAACAAATCGACACGTTAACCATAAAAACACAGACCAATGTGATTTGACACCGTCGCTGCATTCAGGGCTTAGCTCCGCCCAGAGTGATCCTGATTGGTTGGAAGAAGCACAAACAAGCCAGAGCGTTGATGATGATGAGGTGCAGTCAGACCATTCTGCACCTGCATCTGAAAATTCGAGGCTCAAAAGTCTAAAAGTGTGAAAAGTGAAAGCTGCATTCTTTGTACCAGCCAGCAGGGGGCATTTAATAGGAAATAAATGAGAAAATGAGCTGATTTCTCTCTGTCTGCTTTACAGTGAATTTGAGATTACTGTTTGAAGACGTTAAAGGTGTCTCTCGCTGTGATGAGTCCTGCTTGTTCACGCTAACGGGACGCGGAGGATAAAATGATTTCAATGACAACTTTGAGGTGCGATTTGTTAAATTTATCACGTTTTTGTGATTTTGTTGACTGTTTGTCAGTGCAAGGAGGGAGAGGTGGGTAAAGAAAGCTCTGCTCCTCCTGAAGCGCTCTCATATATATTTCAGTGTGACGTTAAAAGCGTGTTCCTCAGCCTGACGGACAGGTGTCTCAGCCAATCACTGCCTCCGGATCCGTCATCCTGCCTCAGCTCCACCCAGCTGACTGTCATGAACATATTTGATTCAGAAGTCTTAATTTTCAATAAAGCAAAACCTGATTGGCCTCAACACACACACACGCACACACACACACACACGCAGAGTGTGTGTGTGTGTGTGTGTGTGTGAGTCATTGTGCCGCTCAGGTTTAATTGACCGGCCTTGTTGCCATGCCAACAGGGGTGTGGCAGGAGCCCGCTGACCCACTTTGCCTGTAGCGTTGTCATGGCAACAGTGCGGCTGGGCGAGCGTTGCAGCAGTCACACTAACGCACACACACACACACACACACACACACACACACACACACACACACACACACACACACACACACACACACACACACACACACACACACACACTCAGCATCCATTTTCACAGACGCCCGGCCCGCTCCCTGCGATCACGGTCTCGGTTTGTGTAAAAACAACAACAGTCGCCGTGTTTCCCCGCCAAACGCGAGCCGTCGGCGCGGCAACAAAGATGGCTGCTGTGCCCGGTAGGAAGGTACCATTTTGCACCGACTGACTCCATTTAGTAAAAACATTCATCGTTTGGTTTGACTCGTCCGTGCAGAGGAACGAGCTGCATGTGAAGCGTGTTCGTGAGACGCATGCGTGTGCACGTGTGTGACTGGGCGCCCGTGTTTCTGTGTGTGTGAGTGTGTGTCCTGAATTTGAGCCATGTTATAATCCTCGTCATATTTCCATATTTGGGCTTTAAAGGCAGGAAAGACCCAGTGACCTGGTAAAAAGTGGGGCAGGCTGAACACACACGGCCACGCTGTGTGTGTGTGTGTGTGTGTGTGTGTGTGTGTGTGTGTGTGTGTGTGTGTGTGTGTGTGTGTGTGTGTTTTCTTTGTTTAGGAACAGACATGTTTCCAGATGACACCACAGTGAGCATCCATAAACGAGTGAAGGCTGGATAATATTATTGATCATCTCCCTGATAAGACTGAAATAAATCATCAATAAAAGCTCAGCGTTCTCTGACAGAACATCTTGAATTCTGACTCCGCTGTGACAGTGAATTATTTTTAATATATTTATGTTGTATTGAGAACAGTCTTAGATCTATTTTCTTATTTTTTCTTCTTGTTCTTCCACTTTTAAGCTTTTCAAATCACTGTTTTTATTTATTATTTTCATACCATTTAAAAAAAAACCTGTTTAACAATTTAGCTTTGTTTAGTTATTCTTTTTTTATTTGTCTCATTTTTTTCAAGCATTTTCAGCTTTCTTTCTTTTTTTTTACTGTTTTTTAATCTTGTTTTGTAGTTTCTATCATTAGTATCTTGGGTCATGGATCAGAACAAGTGACAAGGACATCAGCGTTAGGAAGGCGCTTGCTACAAAGGCTTGCAAGAAGCTAACAAATGTCTGGAAGTCCCCATTGCCAATCGAACACAGACTCCGACTGTTCCAACTGTTCCGGTCGAATCCGTGCTACTTTATGGGTGCGAAACATGGACGGTCAACCAGGAGATGCTAAACCGTCTCAACGGCTGCTATACCCGCCTGCTTCGAACAGTGCAAAACGTGGACTGGACGGCACACGTCCGAAATTCTTATCTCTATGGCAACGGCTTAATACCGCCGTTGGCCGAAACCATCACTAAGAGGACGTTGAAATTCGCTGGCCACGCATTCCGCGCAAAAGAACAGCTAATCTCAGATCTTCTACTATTTGAACCTAGGCCAACATTAAAAAAGCTCTCCTACCTCAAAACTCTTTGTTTGCACACCGGCGCAATAAAGGAGGAGCTTGCTGGCCTCATGTCGGACCGGGATGGCTGGAGGACATTGGTGGCGCGTTTGACTCATAAGTCAGCACGATAATATATATATCGTGTTCTTGGTTGTTTCACTCTTATTTTTTTAATGCTGTTTTTTTATTCTTTTACAGAATCATGTTATTACATTTTTATTTTTTACTCTTTAAAACTGTGTGTATATAGACCAATTTATTTATTTTTAATTAACTTTGTGACCATAAATGACCTTCAACTAAAATTTTAGAATTTAATTTATGCTTGAACTCATTTTTTCGATTTTATTTCAGTGATGAATAACATTGATTTATTTCACACATGACAAAAAGAGCAAAGATTAAAATAAATATGAGTGACCAATAAAATGAACACATTTTTCAGGAACATAAATATTAACATACAGAACACTGAACTGTTCTATAACCAAACAGGACTGAACATCAGTGCTACGCCGTCGTTTCTTTTTTTACACCTTTCTGACAGGAAACGTTGTCTTTCTTCAGCACTTGATGTTTTTTTAAATCACATTTTCCTCCTGACTTAAACCCCCCCTCTGTCTGAGAACACGTTGCCAGGATGTAAATTATTTCTCGCTTCATAAATTATTTAAAATCCACCAGATACATGAATTTCAGAGCGTGTCCTTGAAACCCGAATGACAATACTTACTTTATATGTTTTTATTTTCCTTGTTCCAGCTGCTAAAACGTCCAAATGGGTTTTTATTTTAATACGATATTATTTACTGTTAATTCTTCTTCTGATGCTGTATTATTTAAATGTTGCTGAGCACAGAGGAATGTCTTCATTAAATGTTAATGATGTACGTTGTCTATTTTTAAATGTTTGTTGTTTTTTGGTCTAAAGTTCAGATGGTTTCTATGCAGACGACTGTCTACTAACAGTTGAAATTAGATTTTTGTGGAAATGGCCTGAAAATGTTGCTGATAGACTGAAGGGTTTTAGTATTTATTTTACATTTCTTTTAGTATTTTACTAGGTTTTATATATTGTAGACTTCAGCTGATCAGCTGAAAATGAATCTGCATTTATTTCATTTGCCATTTTTAGGAGGTTTTTTTGCGTTTCATTGCCATACTCGATGCTAAACTGAACATCTTTGTGTTAACGATGGGTTGTGGGGGGGACATAGCAGAAGATTAGTTGATGAAGTGAATTTTAGTTGCAGTGTGCTAATTATTAATTATCTGGATGCAGTCCACACACACACACTCCTGTTTTCACACTGAGCTCGTTAGGCGGCGTCTCGCCTGATTGTCCAACAGTTTGTTTGTGCGTCTTCGTTGTGAGGTTTCTCAGACAGATACACAAAGGCAGAGACACACTCAGAGTGGCCTGAAGATGCACTCAGGAGTCAAAGCTGTGTTCTAATGTAAGATGACAAGCTCAGAACCACTGCACCATTAGGACCGACTGTAACCCAGATAAACGTAAAGACTGGAGCCGACGTCGTCTGCAGGTGAAGCTTCTCTTCGGCTCGAGGTGATTAAGAGGATGATTCCTGAAGCGGATTGACAGGACGTCCTCTTTCACATGGATTATACTGATATCTGCTGCTAATGGTGGCGTCCTGGAAGGATCGTCCAAACTGCCGACAGCAGATCCCTCCATCCCTCCATCCAGTGAGGAGACGCCTCAGAACAACAAGTAAACAATCACGTACAGAATCTGGTGTTTACCAAACCTCTACAGTCCTGCAGCTGGAACGTTCATCATTTTCTGTGCCGTTTTCATTTCACCTGTTTCCACTGAGACTTGGTCTGTCGTTTTCTGTCGAGTTTTTGTCATTTTGTCTCGTTTTTGTCATTTTATGTCTTGTTTATGACATTTTCTCTTGTTTTTGTTGTTTTCTGTCTAATTTCTGTCGTTTTGTCTCATTTTTGTCGTTTTGTGTCTTGTTTTGGTCATTTTGTGTCGTTTCTTGTCTTACTTTTCTCATTTTGTCTTGTTTTTGTCGTTTTCTGTCTCATTTTTATCGTTTTCTCATTTTATGTCTTGTTTATGACATTTTCTCTTGTTTCTGTTGTTTTCTGTCTAATTTCTGTCGTTTTGTCTCATTTTGTCGTTTTGTGTCTTGTTTTGGTCATTTTGTGTCGTTTCTTGTCTTACTTTTCTCATTTTGTCTTGTTTTTGTCGTTTTCTGTCTCATTTTTATCGTTTTCTCATTTTTGTCATCTTCTGTCTCATTTCTGGCATTTTGTCTTGTTTATGACATTTTCTCTTGTTTTTGTTGTTTTTGTCTAATTTTTGTCGTTTTGGGTCTTGTTTTTGTCTTTTGGTGTCATTTTTGTCATTTTCTATCTCGTCCATCGAGACCATCAAGGAGCTGAGTGGACGATGAATTAACGCTGCTGTTTCTGTACGATCATTAAAAGCTTTTATTTGGTGGTCTACAGGATACAACATTACCTAAATGTCAAATGACTCAACATCGTATCACCTGACATGTGAAATTTAAACGGAACATTTCAGTTTTCTCCACAACAAGAAGTCAATGCAACAAAAGTCCTTTGTTTCCTGAGGTTCTTTGGTTCCTCCAGTCCTTCGTATGTTCTCCTTTAGTCCTCAGCATGGAGGAAACCAGAGTCCACTCATTTCTGCTCACACTTTCTCTCATTCTTCTCTGTTTTATTCAGCTGCTCTTTGCTGGAGCGTTGTGTTGCTCTACCTTTCTCTGGAGAACACCTCAAAGCTTCTGTTGGCTTCAGGACTCACTGTCCAGGTCCGATCTAGACTCATTTCTTTGTAGTTGATAACTGAAGCTTGGACTCATTCTGGACACATTTGAGCTCATCTTGGACAACTCTTTGGTAATTTTCGTCATACTTTATCCCATTTTGACAAATTTTGGGCAGATTTGGGGAAAACTTAACAAATTTTCAGTAATTTAGGATAGTTGTATCGTTGTCGACACATTTTGAGTAATTTCAAACAGCTTCAAGTAACTTATCTTGCATTGAACAGATTTTAAGTACTTTCAGACAAATTTGAGTCATTTCAGACAGTTGTGAGAAATTTTGGACTAAATTCCAGTCACTAAGGAGATGTTTTTAGTCTCTTAGACATTCGGTTTTATACTTTGCTCTCACTTTTCTTGCTGGAATGTTCCTCTTCTTCATCTGGTCAGTCAGTATCCTGGTTCATCCTCAGACCTCAGGAAACTTTCATCTGGAAGTTTAGTTCTGAGCAGCAACCAGCTTTAGTTCTGGTCCTCCGTCCATAGAGGTTGATGTTCTGAAGGTTCCTTCACACTGTCTGAGCTTCACACTAACTCTGGTTTCCATGGAGAACCCCTGAACCAAGTCTGAAGCAGCTGATGTCTGTTTTTACAGCTGGATGGAGAAAGTAGTTCACTGTCTGTGGAGTCATTTTAGGAGCTCTGATTAGTGGAACTATGACTCCTTCGAGACCTGATTAGTGGAACTATGACTCCTTCTAGACCTGATTAGTGGAACTATGACTCCTTCTAGACCTCCTGATTAGTGGAACTATGACTCCTTCTAGACCTGATTAGTGGAACTATGACTCCTTCTAGACCTCCTGATTAGTGGAACTATGACTCCTTCTAGACCTGATTAGTGGAACTATGACTCCTTCTAGACCTCCTGATTAGTGGAACTATGACTCCTTCTAGACCTCCTGATTAGTGGAACTATGACTCCTTCTAGACCTCCTGATTAGTGGAACTATGACTTCTTCTAGATCTCCTGGTTCGTGCTTCTCTGGTTTTTAGTTGCTCACTGATCTTCTTGGATCTTTTTCCACCTTTGTCGAGTCTCTCAGTCAGATGTTTCTCTTCCTGTGTGCAGTTCTTCTCCATGTGGATCCATGATGCAGACATAGATAGACCCAGTCCACAGATCCAGGACTGATCCATGTTCATGCAGTTAGATTGATTGTTTAGTTTCATTGATCACAGCTGGATTCCCTTTTGTTGCATTAAGTTCCTATTTTTGGGCCTGACTTTTTTATTATGTTTTTAATTCTCATCTAATAAATGCAGCTTTTGAAGGTGATGTAGCTTTGAATTATCTGATATCTAAGTGTTATTGCACAGGTGTGGACACACGTCTGTTGCAGCCTGTTTCTACCATTTCTTACATTTTATAAACCCAATCCGTGTCAGCAAAGATGTGACGTAAGAATCCTGGAAGCCCACACATCACAGACATCCTCACTTCCCTCCAGCCTGACAAAGGAGAGATTAGCCTTCATCTGGTCACAATCCGCTGCCCACCACCCCCACAGTGGCTGAGCAAAACTGCATAATACCTGGCAGAATAATAATCCATATGTGCAGAGAGGCGGTCGGCTGCCGAACCACGAGTTTGTGAAGAAAAAGAAAAGGACTAAATCAGGAGAAAGAGGATGTAGGGCAGTAGTAAAGATGATGGATGCCTTTCAGACAGAACTATAATCACTGACATCACATTCACATGCAGCTATAAAATACACATTTAATGATCAATCTCAAGCTGTTGAAAGGATCACGAGGTCTTCTAAACGATATTTAGCTTCAAAACAACACAAAAAGCATCAGAATCTATTGGAGAAGCTGCTCTGAATATGTTCAGATATGTTTAAAGAATAAGCATCAGCATTCTGCATTTCCCGTATAGATGAAGTAAAAACAAAACCTCAGGAAGCATTAGATGGCTTCTTACAGTGAGCTGTTGGGTTCCTATTTTATTAACTCTCAAACTTCTGAGTGTCTCTGAAAGCTGCAGCAAGACGTTTTTTTAACAAAAGACAAACTCGCATTGAAGCGAAATGAGCGCTAACGGATGTGAACATTTATAGACTACGCAAGCTGTTAAATGCAAAAACACTGGCACCAAAAACACACACTGTGGGTTTACGTTTCTGCTCCTCTTTCACAGCTTAAAGCCCGATAAGAAGCAGCATGCAGGAAAAAGACTGTTTTTAATGTAAAAACTAAAGAATCGTCTTCATTTTGCGTCCAGTTCAGCACAGAGATCACACATGGCATCCCGCTGAAGACGGACAATCATTCGTGTTTGTGTGTAAACGGAGGATCTGAGCCACTCCCTCCTGGTGAAGAGCTGCACACGGACGGATGGGGTGATGATGTCATCCGCAGACCAACGCTGGAGCGCCTCCATCAAACGGTGAAACCTGGCAGCGACGCCACGGCGACGCCTCGACGATAGGGAGGATTCTATGATCCACAGCTGGAAACCTCACGTTCAACACGAGTCAGCATCCATCGATTGGATCCGTCACAGCCGATCCGACAGACCGGCCACCGACAATAAGGACGTGTAAAATACAGCCGTGCGTCATGCTGCTGGAATATTCAGACAGTCTGAGGATGATTAATGAGCTGACACCAGGTCTTTCCCTATCTGTGCTTTTCTACTCATTTGTTTGATCACCAGTTTCCGATCGACAAATCTTCACCGTTTGCTTTCACTGCTTTGCTGCCATCCCACATCAGATGGGGCGGGACTCGTCACCGTGGCAACCCAGAAAATAGACACGAAGCTTCAAACGTGTATTTTTAACACAAACTGTGTGATTTTCCCAAACCTGATTAAACAGCGGGGGAGGGGAAAAAACAGCCAATCTGGAAAATTTGGAGCTTCCAGTCTCAGCAGGAATTACTGGATTTCACACGACCACGAGAACCGCATGTGTAGAATCACCAGTCAGGACATGTTGGGTGATTTTTTTCCCCCAGAATAAGGCTAAAAAGCCTTTTACAGCCTTTAAGCACACTTTGCCCAGTTTCACAAAGAATCAGAGCAGCAACAGGACCGGTATTTTGTCGTACAACAGAATCCTCATAGCAAAACGTCTGTTTCATGTGCTGATGTCCCGGTCCGAGTCGTTCGTAATTTAGTGTCTGAAAACATCCAACACCATGTTCTGAGAAGATACACAGCATTGTAGATCAGCTGTAGTTCCTGGTTGTTCCACCAGGTGGAGCTCTCCCTGTTTGATCCTGTAGAGACCAGAGGAGGCGTCACTCAGACTACAACAGAGAGCATTGTGGGAGTTTAGCAGCACCGGGCACCATGACAAAGACTCATGGAGTTTAATGAGTATAAATGCTAGGTCCTTTAATTTCTGTCAACTAATTTTTCAAATTTTGTCTCATTCATCAAAGTTTTATCTGTTTGTTTTGTTCTTGCCGTTTTATATTTAATTTTTGTCATATTGTGTCTTGTTTTTGTTGTTTTGTGTCATTTTGGACGACAGGCAGTTCTAAGAAGCAGAGAGCATTGTGGGAGTTTAGCAGCACTGGGCACCATGACAGACTCATGTGGAGGTTAATGAACCTTGCTGTGGCCAATTTATTTCTCAGTTATCTCATTTTTCTAATTTTGTATCTTGTTTTTCAAGTTTTGTGTGTCTTTTCTCAAAGTTGTGTCCTTTCATGTCCAGTTCTTGTCCTTTTACATCTGTTTTTTGTCATATTGTGTCTTGTTTTTGTGGTTTTGTGTCTTGTTTATCTTCTTTTTGTTGTTTTGTGCGTCGTTTTGGATGGCAGACAGTTCATGTTAACAAGCAGAGAGCATTGTGGGAGGCTAGCTAGTGAAGGAGCACCGTGACAGAGACTTGTATGAAGTTTACTGATGTCATTTAAAAAGCTGAGATAAACTGAGGCGACACCATTCAGCCCAGCGGTACATTACTGTAACATCAGACAGATTCCTGAGATGGACCAGGATCCTGATCTAAGACTCAGCTGGTGAACTTTCTGGTTTTATGACAGTAATACTCCTCCATCCTCCTCACATGGACTCTGGGGCTTTTTGAAAGTGAAACTGTTGAACTTCTACAATCTGAAGCAGACGTACAGATGTGAGGCTAGCAAGCTAACAGACGGGAAATACGAGCTCTGATCAAAACGTCCTGGGATTGTGTAGACGGAGTAATAACGTCTTCATCAACACCTTCAGCTGTGCTCATCAGGTTTCTGTGACTATGCTTTCGGTTTCTCCACTGAGTCCAAACTTTCAGAGAGGAAACATCTCCAACCTTCATGTGGAGGATCAGAGGAGGTTCAGAAACAGCAGCTGAACAGAGGAGCAGAACATTCATCTGGTTGGGCTTTGACTTGTTGGACAGACAGAGTTCTGCTGTAACATCCTGAAGAACCAGAGCTACATGGTTCTCCGATGCACCAACACGATCACCGCTCTCCACCTCCCCCGTCTGCTACTTCTTCTTCCCTTCATGTGTTACAGGAGCACTGGGAGCAGAGCAGACCACTTCAACAGGGACAGCAGCCAGATTTAAAAAGTGTAGGATGTTTTTTTAATTTTTATGGGTGCAGTTTTACGACTTTTTGACCAATCCTGGCATGCATGTAGATTGTGAGTTGTTTAATTGTCTGTTCCAGAACCACACACCGACTCACCCTAACAGAGTCTTTCAGATTAACCCTCCTGTTGTCCTCATTTAACAAAAAATATTGTGTCCTTGTCTGAAAAAAATCCAAAAATTCAGCAAAAAAATCTCAAAATTTCTAAAAACTTGCAAAACCTTCAGGAAGAAAATTCCAATAATTCCTTAAAAGCTTCCCTTAAAAAATTATTTAAAAAAAAATCCCCCAAATTTGGCAAGAAAATTCTTGTAAATATCTTCAAGAAAATGAGTAAAAATCTTCCAAAAAATCCTAAAAATATGATTACATATATATCAGTAAAACTTCTATTTTCTTTAAGAACGTTTAGAAGAAAATCAACCAAAATTCAGCGAAAATTCGCTGCAATTGGTTCATTTTTTTCTGAATGTTCTTAAACATTTTTAACATTGCATTTTTTCCACCAAAAATTATTCAAAGATTTCCCAAAAATGTTGAGAATGTGGACATCAGAAGTTTAACTGTGAAAATATGTATTTTTTTTCAATATTTTCTAACTTTACAACGGGTAAATTTTGACGTACAGGACGACATGAGGGTTAAGAATGTACACCTCCTGTCAAAAGTTTTAGGACGCCTTCTCATTCAAATGAATGAGAAAGCGTCCCAAAACTTTTGACAGGGGGTGTACTTAAGTTGCACAGGACATGGTTGGATCTGGAAAAGCTCATCCTGAAACAATTTGCACGTTTCATCGTGGAAATCTGAGGCCGGTGTTGGTACGAGACATTTCACGGCACTTTGCCCAGAAAACGTCGATATCTGGATCCAGGAGTGAGTTGGACAAACACAGAGTAACAACACACAGCTGTCGGGTTCAGAGTCGACCTCCTCCACAGGCCGTAACGGTGATACACTCACAGCTGCTTTTCATGCCAATGGACAGTAATGAAATCACCTTCAGAGATAACAGAAGCTTCCATTCCTCCCTCCCTCTGTGGGCCTGATGAGTCGATTTGTATCGACTGACTCCACTCTGCATTAAGCTCCTTTCTATTAGTGGCTGTAATAATGAAATGGATATGAAGCAAACACTGTCTACTCTGAGCTGTCTGACCACCGTCTGGCTTCCTATCGGCATCAGCATTCAATTAAAACTCATTTTCACGTTCAGCATAAATACATTTAGACCGTGCCAGGCGGTGATAACATACCGATGAGGAAACTGAAGCGCAAAATAAAGCCAAAGAAACGGTGGAAATCAACACACTTCTGTCCAGTTTTCTCTACAAACACCAACAGGAAGCTGATTTTTCAACAGAGTAATCAGCAGCTTATTCCAGTTGTGTTCATTAAAGGAAATTAAAACGTCTTTATGCTGATGATGCTGTTCTGTACGTTGGTGAGGATACCGTCTGTTTGAGATACAGGCTGCACTCAGATAAAATAAAGTAAATTCATCCCCAGTATGTGGTGAAGTGACTGAAAGCATCACGGAGCACAAATATCATTGAATTTGAATCGATGACAAACTGAACTAATATTTCAGCCTCTTTTTGGCAGAAATAAATCACTTTTTCTGTTGCAAAGACGTCTTTTAATGCAAACTTTTCTGTCACTGCTGGATGACATTTCAAGGCCTTCATTAATATTATCTGTTGATAATTAGAACAGTCATCACTGAGCTGTGCGCTGAGACTTTCCATGGTTAAAAGGGTGATTCCTTGTAAGATCTCCAACATGTGTCACTGCAGAAAGTACGATATTGATTAGATTGTAGTTAAGAGTCGCTTTCATTTCCAGTTTGAAGCTACTTTTTAGATTGTCCTGTGCAGTGAAGCAAACACACATTAAACCCCTCTGACTTTCTAATCGAGCATTTGTAATGACGACAGTTCATCAAAACGCCGTTCTCAGCATCAGGCAGGAGCTTCCTGGGAAAAGTCCTTCTGTTCACGTCAGCGGATGTTTCATATCTCCAGTCTGACTGAACTAAGTTGAACAAAAAGTGGATAATTTGACTGACAAAAAGGAGGAGCGGATCAAACGGGAGCAGATCAAACTATGGCAGTGCAGGTTTTCTTAGCTGGTTTTTGTTTGGTTGCCATGGCGACGATCCGGTAATCGCAGATGGTTTGTCCTCCCAGATGTAAACTGTGATTAAAGATGACACCGTCGGTGCGTCCGCTGTGTTCAGGTTCACAGACGAAGTGAGGAATTATCTCCACATCCAGACGCTGCGTGCGACAGAACAGGATCTACCTGAGCCAGCAGATGTTCCAGATGTTTAACACACTTTATGGTGGTTGTTCTGCAGGTGAATCCACTTCAGTCCACTTCTAATGAACACTTCCTATCATGCAGCTTCTCATCAGACAGTCCAGTTCAGTGACATGAGCAAATTATGAGATATTTGATTAATTAAAGAATGAATAAAACACAAAAGAAAGCACTAAAATAAATCTGATTGACTCATTTACAAATTAAGGGTAAGATCCTATAATAATATTAATTTTACACATTTAACACACTTATTTCAATATTAATACTAAGACCTACGGCGTTTTTTATTACATAAACTCACCTGATTCATTTAAATATTAGAGGTAAACCCTTAAAATATTCTATGTAACACAAATTTGTCGAACTAGTTTATATATTAAGAGGAAGACCTTACAATATATGATTAAAAATGTGCAAACTGTTATTACTATTATTTACTACATAAACTAAATGATAAATATTAGAAGTAAGACCTTAAAATATCAAATATAATACAGATTTGTCAGTTAAAGTTAAAACCCCACAATATTCTATAAAATACAAACTGACCTGATTCATTCATATACTGAGGTAAAGACACTTTATTATTAATTTTCCACATTTAGTTGATTAATTTATATGATGAATTGAATGATAATGTGGTAAAACTGATGCAGATAAATTCAGCAAAGTTCAGAAAATAAATAAAGTTACATAAATAAGAACATATTAACGGATGAATGCAGCTTTTCCTCGGTGCTAATTCATTATTCTGGATCTGTTCATTTAAATATTACACCAGCTGCTCTGTGATTGGCTGTTCTTTTACTGACAAAATGCACCTTGGGAGTTGTAGTTCTCGTGAAGAAAGCCCCCCCCCCAGTGGTGTTAATTTAAAAGGGACTGAGTACGTCTTTATGCTGACGATGCTGTTCTGTACGTTGGTGTGGATACTGTCTGTTCTGCTGTTTGCTGACTTACAGGCTGCACTCAGATCAAATAAATCGATAAAATAAAGTAAATTCATGGTTTTCATGACGATATAGTCCTCTCCAGTAGGTGGTAAAGTGACTGAAAGCATCACTGAGCACAAATATCCAGAAATGTGAATCAATGACAAACTGTTACCTGATATTTCAGCGTGTCATTAGCTTCTTTTATGCAGGAATAAATCATATTTTCTGCTGTAAAGATGCCTTTTAATGCTGACTTCTCTGTCACTGCTGGATTAAGTTGACATTTTAAGGCCTTCATGGCTGTATTTCGATTCATCTGGTGATAATTACAGCAGTCATGGCTGAGCTGTGCGCTGACTCTGGCTGGTCCTCCCTCTACACAAACTGGCTTTATTTATTTATAGGACCGTCGCTGTTTCAGCTCCTCACATTATCTCACTACCGTCTTTTAATGTCAGCTCTTATCAGATGTGTTTCACGGGATTATCACTGCAGGCTTTTACTCACTGTGAGGCTGAAATAACCTGCAGGAGAGCCGGACGCTCCTTTTTAGCCTTCGCTTTTATCATTTCTTCTAATTGATTCATTTACTTTCCATTCTGTTATTTAAAAACTTCATGAGACTTTTGGTGTTTAAACGAGGCCTCCATACATCACTGTAGGAAGTTTGAATGGATTTAAATGGATGATGTGTGATGATTAGTAGAAGTTTAAAACTTGATGTTTGATTTTGAAGCTGATGTCATAAATAAAATCAGGGTTATTAGATTCATTTCAACTCTAACCTGAGACAGATTGCATCATAAAAGGAAACTGGGAAAGATGCAGAAATTTCCCTGAAACTCGTCCTTTCTTCACGTCTTTAACAGCTGATTCCCGTCTTCCTGCATCCGTCCGTCTCACCTGTCCCGCTTTATTTCATCACACACCTGAGCTTTCTGCATCCCGTTTGTTCAAACTGTGAGAGGAGGAAAAAGGCGGCGGCAAAGATGGAAAGAACGACACAGACGTAGGATGGGAGCGAGTTAAACGGACGAACAGAAGGAGTGGGGGTGCTGGCAACAAAAAAAAAAAAAAAAAAAGGAAAGTAGCTGGAATGAAAAATCATGTTTGCTTGAACACCGAGTCTCCCCATTCTGCGCTCTGATTGGCCGAAACAGGTTCCTTCCAGAAAAACCACAGGAATCCGCCTATCGCACAACAGAAGACAATGCCACGGCGGTGTTACCATAGATACAGCGTTAATAAACCATAACTCGGCGGTATATGTGAAGGAATCATGGTGAAAAACATCCCCGCCGTCGTCGCTGTTTCTGAACCGTGTGAGCGTCTCTGCATCCGAGTGATTTCAGAGCGAAGGTGTGATGGAGAAGGTGGACACGCCCATTTTCACCGCCAACAACAACAACAACGACGACGACGACAGGGAGGACGCATTAAAAAAAACAAAAAAACAAAAAACAGCTTTCTGCCGGGGAGTCGGAGCGATTCGATGAAACGAGTGTCAGTTAGAAATGAAACGGGAGTGAAGGCGTGAGAGGAGGGCGGGAAGCGACGAGATGGAGGACAAACCGAGACCGAATTTAACATGAAATAGACGGAGAGATGGGGAGATACGAAGAAAATGGAGGGAAAGGGACAGACAGCAAAAAAAAAAGAAGAAGAAGAAGAAGAGGGGGTGGGGGCGACATGCAGAGAGCGAGGGAGAGTGGAGAGGAAAAGGCGTTCAGACAAGCGTGAAGCATCAACAATGGAGGCTAACAAAGAAAATCCCAACGGAGGCATCAATCACTGCCCCACTTAGCCCTCCTCCCTCTCATTTTTAGTCTTTATTTCAAGGTTTTGCCTCCCTCCTTCTATCGCCCTCTTCTCCCCTTTTCCTCCCCCCAGCCACTCCCACCTCCTCCATCCATCCGTCCATCCGTCCATCCATCCATCCATGCATCCATCCATCTGTCCGTCCATCTGTCCGTCCAGCCTCCAAAACAACACCGACCCTCCGCTGTCTGTCATCTCCCCTCAGCCCAAACATTCTGCCTTTTTTTCTGTTTCTTTTTTTTTGTTTGCATCCGTTCGTCGACAAACGCCCCGAACGTTCTCCCGTGATGCCGTTCATCGAGGGCAGACGGCTCAAATTCACAACGAAAATGTGCAAAAAAATGAAAACCAAAAATGTGAGGAGGTCTTTTTCTGCAGGTCTTCGTTCCGTCTGCCCACGGCACACAAAGGAATCCCACGACACCCAGTGAGAGGAACAATGGAGCATAATGGAGCAGCTGATGGAAGATTCAAAAACCAACTAATTGCTCTGCCGTCCTACCTTTCTGGCTCTGCGATTCATCCATGTTTTCCTCCATTGTGGCGGGTTACAGTCCCTTTGTCTGTGTTTCCAGTGAAGCCGTTTAAAGCCCCTTGCTAGCGCTCAGCACAGTGAGTGTGTGTGTGGGAGGCGGTGTGTGTGTGATGTTTTTTTCCCTCCCTGCAGATGATGGAGGCTCAGGGAAGTCCCAGCTTCAGCTCTCTCTCCTCACTCTGCCTATCCGGGCTCCTCTAGCATCCCGTCTCTGAGCCCGTCCACGGATTTCTCTCCTTTAAAAATGCCTCAGAAACACAAAACCTGAATGTAAACGGCAAAAATAAAAGACATCTCCTCAACAGAAATCTATTTTTACACTCACGTGGTTACATAATGCAACACACAAGCAGCACTAACCAGCTTTCATTTAATGGAGCCGTCTAAGAATTATGAATACAGAAGAAAACAGACACAGATTAGACAGAACACCACGAAAACATCCTGAAATCAGAGCAAAACACAACCAGAAAACCAACCGAGGGGAATGAGAGCCATCAAACGGAGCACTAAAGTGACAAAGATAGAAAATGACAGGTGTGCTACAATAGAAAGGCCACGATGGAAGCATGCAGGCGCTTCAAAGAGGGTTGTAGATTTAAGTTCAAAATCATAAAATTGACCTTTCTATCCGCCTGATATTCAACCACAACCCAGCAATAAAAATCATAAACTGGAATCTCTTGTTTATGAGGCGTTGAGACTTTTTGTCTTCGTCTGAGATGTTTCCAGGACCTGATTGAAGATCATCAGTCAGACTCAGCTGACTGTAGTTTGTGCAGTCAGGGGTGTCAAACATCCGGCCTGCAGGACAAAACCGGCCTGACAGAGGGTCCAGTCTGGCCGTTAACTGCAAATGAGTAAAACCGAAAGTAAGGTCTAGAGCTTGATAAGTTGCTTGGATCATAAAGTAAAACCCTGTGTGGTTCAGTTCCACGTACCTGAGACTGAATGTTTCGTTCTTTTGTAGAAACTCTGTGACTGTAGCTTTAGTATGTAAATGATGAACTGAGGTGTGATATCTTTGAAATTGAACTTATTTTTCTTAATAAATTTCAGGTCGAGGACATCCTGTATCTTTTAACAAAAATACAGGAGGTCCTCGACTTACGTCGGAATTCCAGCGAAAATGTAAACAAAGCCGTTCTGTGCATCACGATATCAATCAGTTCTTCAGAAGAGTCATGGATACAAACGCATTTCATGCATGTATGCAAGTGTCTGACTGACGCTTGGGAGTCATAATGAAGGACAAAAAGTTAGTGAATGTAGAACAATCTAAGGTGGAGTACAACCAGAGAATGGAAACAAAGCCGTCTGATAGCGCCGTCTGACGACGTATTCATCCGCTCGTCAACTAGTTCCACGTAACCAGTTCTGACGTAATGAGGAAACGTCAAAGATCGAGGACGACGTAATCCGAAGACCCCATTAAATGTGTATATTGTCAGAATGTACTAAAACAGTTGTTGTGATTTATGGATTATCAAGTTGTTGTTTTTCTCGCCCCTGAACTAAAAGTAGTTCAGTGTTGGACAAGAACTGAGCCATGAAGTTAGGAACCCTGTGCAGATGTTTCTGATCCAACCCTAACCCCAAGAAACCTTCTCTGAAGCTCTGAGTGCTCCAGCAGCCTCAGTAACTGAAATGGAAGAAGTTTGGACTCTTCAGAGTTCAAACTGAGTATTGGAGCAGGAAGAACCTCGTTCAGGGAGGAGACCAGGAAGCCACCAGTCCGTCTAACGGAGCTTCAGAAGTCCTCTGCAGAGACGGAGGAGCTGCTGGAAGGATCGATCAGGATTTTCTGGTCCAGGCTCTGAGTCAAAGACCGGACGGCCTGTTAGGAGTTCATCAAACTGCATTTGAAGGAGGAAGATCCTCTGGTCTGATGAGACACAAACTGAACTCTTTGGTCTGAACTTCAAACCTCAATTCTGAACTCTACTCAACATGAGCACCATCCTTCAGCACAGTTTTGTGAGAATAAACTGCAGTCTCTATATTTTCAGGCTACGTTTATACGAGGACCATCTTAACAGAAAACGCAAAAGTGGCGTCTTGTCTTCACTTTTTATTTCACGTTTAGACGAGCGGTTTTGAAGGAAATCTGCGTATATACGGTGACTCTATAGTGTGTGGAATTCGATTGGATATGCATGCCAGGCAGCTGGGTGGCGCTGTGATAAACTCCGCCATGTCTACGCGCATGCGTACTATCTCCCTTTTCGGATCTGCGCCTCGGTAAATGTCAGATGGTGACTAGCAAGAAGAACTTTGGACAGACGAAGAGGTCGAACTACTGCTTCAAACCACTTTGGACTACAAAGCCACAAAAACTCAAAACGGAATTTGTTTACTTCCTTGTACCGGCCGGCAAACCAAAGCACCGCCGCACGTATGTGACGTAATCGCGTACGCGACGTGGTCAGATCTCGGCAAAGTTTTTTTTTTCCGGCAAAGTTTTGCGTTTTGCTGTTTAGACAGAAACGTAATGACGGAGAGTTTTCAACCTTTCCACTCTGGAGGCCGGTTTCAAATTTTTGTGTTCTTAAGCCCCCAAAATGCCGTCTTCATATAAACGATAGGGTGTTTTGTTGAAATATTTTCACGTTTTTACCTGCAAGCGTCCTCGTGTAAACAGGGCCTCAGACTCACCACTTTGTAATAACGTGTCACTTCCTGAAAGGTGTTACCATGGTAACCCACCAACCTCATTCCTTCCTCCTCTGCAGGCGTCTGCTGCCTGATATCAGACTAAATCCTGAGGTTGTTTCGCTCCGTTAGCAACTGGAAACTTTATACTTTGACTTAAACTAAAGGGAACAGAGCTGAGTGTTCACCAGGTGCATCACTGCTGCACTGCATTGTGGGATATTTATGCCAGAGTAGTGTCCATTGCTTCATATTGTAATATTCCCCCAGAAGTAGCAGAACTTCATGTAGTGCTGGGTTTGTACGAAGGTTTCAACACTAAAAACACTCACATGCTACTTCAATGTACGAAATATCCTGTCGGACCCATCGTATTTCTGCTGAACAGGATCCCTGCAGTGAAGCACGGAGGTGGCAGCATCATGCTATGGAGGAACCTTTGTACCTCCATAGCATGATGCTGCCACCGCCGTGCTTCAGTGTGGAACCTCAGACCTAGTGCATGTAAGTATATATGTTCAATACAGACATATCTTTTCTATTTAAGACTTCCACTTTTCAGGCTTTTATCAAAAGAAGTTTAAATCACTTCAAAGATGGTTGAGCAGAAGGCCCCAGATAATCAGAGATGGAAGAACCACCGATTCAACCAATAAATGAATAAAAACACTGGACAGCATCAAAAATATCACTTTATGGCAGAATCGTGAGAAAACCAATCCAGACTCTCTGTACGTTCTCCGGCTGAGACTCTTTTCAAACATATTTTTCATAATTATACAGTGTAGAAAAACAGTGTCCATTTATGTGATTGATTTCAAGAAATTTGATTTCAGTAATAAGCAACACTTTAAGTAACAACAAGTGACGACAGCGGTTTCATCTCTATTCACACAAAGATGTAGATATTTTACAAGAAAAAAAGAATGCTAAATGTAAAATACTGTCATGTGTAAAAAAAAAAGTTTATGTCAGGTCCGGTTCTGAGGGAGAAAAGGAAGCAACCTCATCTGAATCGAAATGATTATTTCATCATTAAATTGTGAGAGGAGAACTCCTGAACATACTGCAAATGCATCCAGTGCAAAAAATAAACGTATTATTAGAGGGTAAATGTAGCGTTAGAGGGTAAATGTAGTGTTAGAGGTAAATGTAGCATTGGAGGGTAAATGTAGTGTTAGAGGGTAAATGTAGCGTTAGAGGGTAAATGTAGTGTTAGAGAGTAAATGTAGCGTTAGAGGGTAAAATGTAGGCGTTAGAGGGTAAATGTAGTGTTAGAGGGTAAATGTAGCGTTAGAGGGTAAATGTAGCGTTAGAGGGTAAATGTCGCTTTAAGAGGGTAAATGTAGCGTTAGAGGGTAAAATGTAGCTTTAGAGGGTAATGTAGCGTTAGAGGGTAAATGTAGTGTTGAGGGTAAATGTAGCGTTAGAGGGTAAATGTAGCGTTAGAGGGTAAATGTAGCGTTAGAGGGTAAATGTAGTGTTAGAGGGTAAATGTAGCGTTAGAGGGTAAATGTAGCGTTAGAGGGTAAATGTCGTACTAGAGGGTAAATGTAGCGTTAGAGGGTAAATGTAGTGTTAGAGGGTAAATGTTGTACTAGAGGGTAAATGTAGTGTTAGAGGGTAAATGTAGCGTTAGAGGGTAAATGTAGCGTTAGAGGGTAAATGTAGTGTTAGAGGGTAAATGTAGTACTAGAGGGTAAATGTAGCGTAGAGGGTAAATGTAGTGTTAGAGGGTAAATGTAGCGTTAGAGGGTAAATGTCTTACTAGAGGGTAAATGTAGCGTTAGAGGGTAAATGTAGTGTTAGAGGGTAAATGTTGTACTAGAGGGTAAATGTAGTGTTAGAGGGTAAATGTAGTGTTAGAGGGTAAATGTGCGTTAGAGAGTAAATGTAGTGTTAGAGGGTAAATGTAGTATTAGAGGGTAAATGTCGTACTAGAGGGTAAATGTAGTGTTAGAGGGTAAATGTAGTGTTAGAGGGTAAATGTTGTACTAGAGGGTAAATGTAGTGTTAGAGGGTAAATGTAGCATTAGAGGGTAAATGTTGTACTAGAGGGTAAATGTAGTGTTAGAGGGTAAATGTAGCGTTAGAGGGTAAATGTAGTTAGAGGGTAAATGTCATACTAGAGGGTAAATGTAGTGTTAGAGGGTAAATGTAGCATTAGAGGGTAAATGTTACTAGAGGGTAAATGTAGTGTTAGAGGGTAAATGTAGCGTTAGAGGGTAAATGTAGCGTTAGAGGGTAAATGTCGTGCTAGAGGGTAAATGTCGCGCTAGAGAGTAAATGTAGCGTTAGAGGGTAAATGTAGCATTAGAGGGTAAATGTCGTGCTAGAGAGTAAATGTAGCGTTAGAGGGTAAATGTTGTACTAGAGGGTAAATGTAGCGTTAGAGGTAAATGTAGCATTAGAGGGTAAATGTAGTACTAGAGGGTAAATGTAGTGTTAGAGGGTAAATGTAGCGTTAGAGGGTAAATGTAGCGTTAGAGGGTAAATGTCGTGCTAGAGGGTAAATGTCGCGCTAGAGAGTAAATGTAGCGTTAGAGGGTAAATGTTGTACTAGAGGGTAAATGTAGCGTTAGAGGGAATGTCGTGCTAGAGGTAATGTAGCGCTAGAGAGTAAATGTGTGTTAGAGGGTAAATGAGTGTTAGAGGGTAATGTAGTGTTAGAGGGTAAAGGTAGCGTTAGAGGGTAAATGCAGTGTTAGAGGGTAAATGTAAGTGTTAAGGGTTCGTGTTAGAGGGTAAATGCAGTGTTAGAGGGTAAAATGTAGTGTTAGAGGGTATGCAGTGTTAGAGGGTAGAGATGTATCGTAGATCAGCTGTAGTTCCTGGTTGTTCCAGCAGGTGGAGGCTCTTCTTGTTTAATCCTGTAGAGACCAGAGGAGGTGTCACTCAGACTACACTTCATGTGAAAGCAGAGAGCATTGTGGGGGTTTAGCTAGTAAAGGGGGCACCATGACAGAGACTAATGTGACACTTTATGTCCTCCACCCAGAACTCCAATGCTTAAAACAAACCACCAGCTGATAATACCTTGATTTGGATCAGCTCTTCACTACTGATTCTACTACAAACTGATTTTGTGTCCGATGTTTGCTGTCACCACAAATTGATGGAAAGTTCAGTGAATTTGCACATTGTGGCTGTTTGGTCCAGATGAAAGTAGCTGACATGCAGAAACTGGGTGTGAACTGGGTTTAGGAGTCATTTCAGAGGCATTCTCAGTCATTTTATTCTGGAACCGGACCTGAGGGAGCTGAGTTTGTTCTTGAACAGATGGCAACATATGACATTACAATTACAAAATAAAAATGTAAAAATACATCAGAAAGTCGGGTTTCTAAGTGAATTCATCAGACTGTCAGCAGGACTTTTGGCCTCCAGAAAACAGCCAAGTTAAATGATCCCCAGGTTTTCATAGATGACGTCATCGAGAGGTTCTTGACTAGTCGTGGTGGTGGTAGTGGAGGAGGCCGGCGTGGAGGCGGCGGCGGTGGGAGATGTTGTGGGACTCGATGATGGAGGTGTCTTGCAGACTTTAGCGTAAAGGTGCTCAAACGGGTCGGGTTTGGTCTCGGTTCTGGGAGACACCTTGTCTGTGTTGCTCATGGGCTCGGTGTAAATGGGTTCACTGTTTGTGTTGGTTTTTCTCTGCAGGACGTTCTGTTTGTTCTGGTCCGGGCTGATTTTGTCGTACACCTCAGAGTAGACCGAGTCCACGGTACTGAGGCATGAATGTGGAACGGGAGGTTCTCTTGAGCCGGGGGGTTTTAGTGGGAGAACGCTGGCCGGGTCGACGTACAGAGCCGTGGTCGGTTTCGGGACCGGCTGGATGCAGTCAGATGGGTCGGCGTAGATGCCGTCTGATTGGCCGCCGTGATGACTTCCCTCATGTGTGGGGACCAATGGGAGTGGCATGAGGGTGATGGGAGCCGGCTGTGATGGATCTGATTTACCGACCAAATCTACCTGAACAGGTGAACCCTCGTCCAACGCCGGAGACTTCCTCCCCAGAGTCCTCAGCTGGTTCTCCAGGAGGGCGGCCATGCTGGTCATGTCGGGTATTCTGGGGAGAGGAGAATGAGCCTGGATGTTGGCCACCACCACCTTCTCAGCCTCCAGGTTGTGGTTTCCTGATGAAGTCTTCTGCTTGATGGTGCTCTGGATCAGGGAGAAGATGTTCTCAGCTTGTTGCGTCTCAAAGGTGAAGGTTCCAGGACCAGAGTCACAGCGTCGGCCGGCTTCAATGGTTAACGCCGCCTGGAAGGGAAACGCAACAACGAAAACAATCCAAAACAAACAGTATTAAAGTGTGAATAACTTTAGAATAACCAACAACCAGTCAATGCCTCTTTTAAAAAACGTTTTCATTTTATTCTATTCTATTCTTCATGTTAAACCATAAACAAAAAACTCCTTTTTTAAAATTAATTCCCCATCCATTAGTATGGAAAATGTGTAATAATATCATGCTAACCACTGGTCTTTACCCCAGTAATGTTTCTGTGGGTTCATTATCCTCCATGTCATTCCTGCATACATGTAAACTCAACATGCACATGTCCTCATGTACATATCCACATGTAGATTCATCATGGATGATGTATCGTCTCTGTGAAACCTTCAATGTTATTATATCTTTATTTTTTAGTGCTGTTGTACTTTTTGGAATTCTTGTGCTTCATCTGTGGATTTCCCCAGTGAGGTATCAGTAAGCTTACTGTTCAAATAAAACATACTTTAATAGCTCCCTCTGTGACTCATCACTGCGTGGCCGTTCCTTTATCAATCAGAAACCTCTACCTTATCCTTCCCATATCTCCTCAGCAGTTCGTACGGCCACTCTGCAACGACCTTCTTCTCCTTCTGGGTTTCTCTCAGCAGCAGTGCCTCTCGGTCCACCTGCAGCCAGTACGCCCTCTGCAGGCCGCAGCGAGCCGCTGCATCCGTCCTCTGAACCACCACCCAGAACTGTGGAGCTGCACAGAAAGCAAAGAATCTGGTGATTATTCACACTGAAGAACTCCTGTTTGACAAATCAGAGCAGCGTGAGATCATTTCAACACCTTTAAAATGTTCTACAGCTTCAATTTATAATCATAAAAACCTAAAAGATTCAGGAATTAACTTGCAGAGTGTAGACGAGGCAGGAAGTTCAGACTGTTGGCTCTCATTTAAAGATGGTTTTTAGCTCTTGAAGCTTCATGATTTAAAGAGTGAGTCTGTTTTTGTAGTCTGTGTTATGTAGATCATAGTTCAACCGATAAGAATGTTTTATTGTTCAGCGACCTCTAGTGGTCACATCGGTTATTTCAGCGGTGGCCAAAGCAGTTCTGAGTGATAATTTCACAGAGACGGAGGAGGTTGAAGCCAACAGATGAACAACAGAACATCAGACTTCAAACCATCTGAATCATAAACAGTTTCTGGGTGTTTTTTAAAAAACCTGCTCTCATTTTCCCCTGTGGTTCATTTTTACTGTAATCTAAAGTCCTGTATCTCTGTGGAAACAGAACTACAATGTTTTTACTCTAACAGGAATAAAAGAAGCAGCGATTTTTAAAAGACATGATCTTGTGCAAATGGTTTAAGAATAGAATTACTTTAACTGTTGAAAAATTACGTTGCAATTCTTTATGCACAAAAAACATAGAATGATAGATAAGTTTTTTTCTTACAGAATGTGGCTGCTGCACAGGGTTGATTTTTTTAATGGATTTTTATAAGCAAGACATGCAAAAAGAAAGATTTTGATGAAATAGATCCATCAGGAAGGTGGAAATCTGTTTTTATACATTTAGTTTTTAGTTTTTAGCCAATGAATGGTTCATAAAACACTCAAAAACTCAGAAACAGAATAAGGAGATGTGAAAAGAATAAAGCCACCTTCATCTGCTGAGGCGTAGATCTGGTTCTCCTCCATGTGACGCTGACTGGAGGTCGAACCTCCTCCTCTCTGTGGAGACACAACAGATCAGAAGGATTTAGAAGATAGCGACAACAACGATCACTCTTCCTGCTGGTTGGTAATAATCATGGAGACAGTGGTGAACCTGGTCCACCTGAAACGTGCTGAGACACAGTTTGTCCACCCAGTCCACGCTCTCGCCTTTGGGGGCGGCAAACACCATGGTCCTGTCCCGGGTCTCCACGCAGAAGGCCGCCATGTTCTCCTGCAAACAGACAGCAGCTTGTAGCGTTTGTGTTGCCGTCACTCAGGGATAGGGTTAGGGTAGGTTAGGGGTAGGTTAGGGTTAGGGTAAGGGTTAGGTTAGGTAAGGGTTAGGGTTAGGTTAGGTTAGGGTTAGGGTTAGGGAGGCTGACCGTGGGACAGGCCTCAGCGTTTGGTGGCAGTCTGAGGACGCTGATCAGCTCCGACAGCCGGACCACCTTCCTGTCACCTCCAGAACCTCCTCCTGGACAAACAGACAAACAGAAATGTTCCTAGAAAGTTCTGCTGATGTTTTAGGCCAGACAGTTTATCTGAGATCCCGGAATATTCTTCTGAAAGACATAGATGGATGGATGGATGAATAGGTAGATGGATGGATGGATGAATAGGTAGATGGATGGATGGATGTATGGAGAGATGGATGGATGGATGTATGGAGAGATGGATGGATGGATGGATGGATGGAGAGATGGATAGATGGATAGATGGGGTTGTTTAGCTTCCACACTATAAAATCCAACCAGACGTATTCAGACATCCGGGTATTTTTAGAACACTGCATTGATTTACTACGTTTTGGTCAATACTAGATCTTTTTGTTGTTTATTTACCTGTTCAGTCATCTTCATCATCATTTTTCAGCTGTGAATAGATTCATTAGGTCAGTGTTTGTGTGAGTGTCCTCAGACATGTGGTTGTTTCAGGAAGTCTGATCTGTTGCCCAACAAAAACTAAACTCAGCTGACGTTGTTTGGGCCGAGTGGACTTCATAATGTTCCATGAGTTTAATATTGTGTCAAATTTAAACTCAAGTTTATGATTTAAAACTAAATTGAAGATGAGGTTACTAAATTAAACTGTGTTCTTCTTCCTACCGAACACTGTTTAAAATTCTGGCAAAGTACACCACACTGAATTCCTTTTAGCCGATGTGAACTTTGTTCTTAGAATGCAGAGAATAAACTGGACAGAAGAGTTCATGCTGTGTTTAGGGATGTTTTTAGTCGTATGTGTCGACTGGTGCACAATTTGCCAGCTCTGATTTATCCAAAAACAAAAGTCTTAAAAATCCTTGGAGTGGAAAATATTTGACAAAAATACAACAAAAAGATTGAAAATGACCACAAAATTAACCAAAAAACCCCCAAAAGACAGAAAATTATCAAAAATGACACAAAAAAACAAAAAGGATTGAAAATGACCAAACAATTGACCAAAAACCCCCCAAAAAGATTGAAAATGACAGCAAATTTGACAAAAAACAACAAAATGACAAGAAAATTGACAAGAAAACACTAAAATGTGTGAAAATTACAAAAAAATGACAAAAAAATAGCAAAAAGATTGAAAATGACCAAAAATTGGTCAAAAAATACTGAAAATATCAAAAGGATTTGACAAAAACCCCAAAAAGATTCAAAATAACAAAACATTTGACAACAAAAAAGATTGAAAATGACCAAAAATCTGACCAAAAACAACAAAAAGAGATGACCAGATGTAGACAACATTAAAGTATGGCTCCATCCTGCCTTGTATCAACGTTAATTTCTCATAAAAATGAGGATTTTGAAGTGTGGACTCATTCTCTGCTGACACTTGTGTGAAAAATGTCCACACGTGCATGTTTCTGACTTGTTCTGGTTGTTCTTAGAGGTGTCAATGTTTTAGCATTTTGCATATATTTCACTGTAGAACTTAATTTACAGGTTCTTATCCTGTTCTATAGGCTTTTGGAAATGTTTTAGAACTACTCTCCTGTTTTGCTTTCTTGCACATTTTTGTTGTTGCTCGTCTCATAAGACTTGCTGTGAAATTAAACTTGCTTTAATTCGATTGTGAACCTCATCTCTGGTCTACTTCCTGTCAGATCTGGAGGACAGAAAATTATCTGAACGTTGCTGTTTCCTATCGACTGATTCTTCTAGATGCACTGAAGTCAGAAAAATCCTCCTAAGATGCCACAAACTCAGACTGACAGCAGGTTCATAAGACGATGACAACTGATAAGGAAAAGAACATGTAAGTACAGAAAGCGACACTAGAGGGCGATATTTTCATGTTTATGTCCGCAGCTGAAGCGTTTCGTCTCCAGTGGTTTGGTTTTTGAGTGGTGAAGGTTTTACTCTGGACTTTCTTCTGTCGTTTATTAAATGTTATATTGACTGGAGATGATTTAGAGCAGAGCTACTGCATTATCAGTCCTTTGTTTCTGACACTAAAGAACCTATTTGGCTTCACCACAGTGACAGTGGACACGTCTGAGGTCATTTTAGACAAGTTTGAAGTCATTTGGGACAAGTTCGAGATAATTTTGGACAAATTTGAGATCATTTTGGACAAGTTTCAAGTCATTTGTGACTAAATTTAAGTCATTTTAGACAAGTCTGAGGTAATTTTTGACAAATCTGAGATAATTTTGGACAAATCTGAGGTCATTTTGGACAAATTTGAGGTCATTTTAGACAGATTTGACATAATTTTGGACACGTTTCAAGTCATTTTGGACAAGTTTAAAGTAATTTTGGACAAATCTGAGGTCATTTTGGACAAATTTGAGGTCTTTTGAGACTAACTTTTAGTCATTCTGGACAAATTCAAGCCAGCCAAAGGTTCCTGATCCAGCCACCATAACAGAGCCGGTCCACAACTGGACTCTTCTCCTCTGTGGTTCTGCGGTGGTGGAACCAATTACCAAACTCTGCACAATCTTTAGGAAAAAGTCTAAAAAGCAGCTCTTTACTGGACACCTTTACACCTGACAGACTTCCTGTAGATGTCACCATCCCATCATCCCACTAGAACCTGTTTTATCGTATCCAGGTTGTTTTCTGCTGAGTAGATCCTCGCTGGTGTTGGATCTACTCTCGGATGTAAAAGCTAAATATAACTGTAGGATTGTTTCACATCAACACCTTGAAGTTCTGACTTCTCCAGACATCCTTCAGTCCAACATCAGTCTCTGGATCTCAAACTGCCTTCAGGCTCATTAAATCACAAATTCAGGTCCGTGCGTTGTCGTGTAATGCTTAAAATAAAATGTGCGTTGGTGCTGTGGTTAAAGCTAACTGAAGCTGATGAGGAGTGAAAGTCATTCCAGCAAACACCTGCAGTGTCCTGAACTAATGGCTGATCCATGTGTTCTGCTCCTCTTCTTGTTGCTCCCATCATCGGTCTGAATCTCCACTTCGTGTTAGTTTTGTCCCTTGGATTATTCATCATGTGCGATACGTGGAAACAGTGCAGAAGTAATTCCTGCACGTGAGTTCAGACGGCGCTTACATAACATCATCTCCATTATCCTCCTCCAGCTCCTCTGCCTTCCTCCTGCTCCTCCACCATGGACACCATTCCTCCCTGCTCAGGACCTCAGTGATGGAAAGTAACTAAGTACACTTACTGGAGTACTGCACTTCCTAAATGCTCCGTCCAATGTTCGTCTTTCTGCTCCACTTCAGTTTCAGATTTGATACAACGAGCTGCTAAAACACACGGTTAGCTTCTTTTGTTAGCAGCCGGCTAACACTGCAGATGTGTAACAGCTGCTCCACTCGACTCTCTGCACTTATGTCACATATTTTAATAAACGTTCCAATCATTGAACAACTCAGAAAGAATCTAAGATTAAAGAAAAAGACCATAACCATCTCCTGTCTCTGGATATAATGCTCATATATATGTGTTTTCTTATAGTTTACCTCTTTATTGAACATCCACGCTGCTGGAAAAACTTAATTTCCCTCCAGGGATTAATAAAGTCATTGAAGTCTAAAGGATTAAAGTCACAGACAGTGTAGATTAATACTGAAGATGAACACTTTTTTTGCTTACAACACAATTCCATATGTGTTCTTCTATAGTTTTGATGTCTTCAGTATTAATCTACAATCTATAAAATATTTAAATAAAAAGCAGTGGATGAGAAGCTGTGTCCAACCTTTGACTGACTTTGAGGAATGTGCAGAGCAAAGCTATGTCCTCTCTTCTATTTTCCACCTTTTCATCCATTGTCAGCCTTGATTGAATGTCTCTCTCTACCTCATATTATCAGGATCAGACTCATTCTTTGGACTGTTTTCCATCAGCGGTCAGCAGTAACAGCTAGCTAAATATCTAGCTTCTACTGCTGAGAAAAAGATCACATTAGCATGGATTAGAGTAGGGTTAGCAACAACACAGAAACATGGAATAAAAATGCTACCATTGATCAATATATTATTGGTGAATATGGAGCAGAACACCGAAAAAGAGAAGATTTATTTTTCTTTTCCCAAATGTCCTCCAGTTCTGGAATGATTCTTGTAACTGATGTGAAATTTTAGGGCAAAGTGAACGAGGAACAAACTGAACAAAGTGACCGTAGCCAAGAGGAATCATGAACCAGCTGAAGGTTGTGTACCTCCCATATCCTGGATCTCCAGTCGACCGACTCCACTGCTGCTGGGGGGAAACAGAGACAACCAGACCGGCTTCCATTTCTGAGGAGAAACAAGGAGTGACTTGAACCAAAGAGAGTCAGTAAGAAGGCATTAAAACTCAGAAAACACCGCTACTGACAGATTAGACAGTGAAGGTACAAGTCAAACAGTAGAGGAACTAAAGGGAGTCCATGTTTCCTGAGGTTCTTTGGTTCTTCCAGTCCTTTGTATGTCCTCCTTTAGTCCTCCTGAGCACGGAGGAAACCAGAGTCCACCCATCTTCATCAGACCAAAGAATGTTCTCCAGCATCCATCAGGCTTCTTCTCATGTTCTTCAGCAAACTTTCATCTGGAAGTTTAGTTCTGAGCAGCAGCCAGGTTTAGTTCTGGTCCTCCGTCCATAGAGGTTGATGTTCTGAAGGTTTCTTCACACTGTCTGAGCTTCACACTAACTCTGGTTTCCATGGAGAACCCCTGAAGTCTGAAGCAGCTGATGTCTGTTTTTACAGCTGGATGGAGAAAGTAGTTCACTGTCTGTGGAGTCATTTTAGGAGCTCTGATTAGTGGAACTATGACTCCTTCTAGACCTCCTGATTAGTGGAACTATGACTCCTTCTAGACCTGATTAGTGGAACTATGACTCCTTCTAGACCTCCTGATTAGTGGAACTATGACTCCTTCTAGACCTCCTGATTAGTGGAACTATGACTCCTTCTAGACCTCCTGATTAGTGGAACTATGACTCCTTCTAGACCTCCTGATTCCTGCTGACTCTGTGCTTCACTGATTTTTAGTTGGATCCTTTTCTATCTTTGTTGAGATTCACAGTCAGATTTTTCACTTCCTCTGTTCAATTCTTTTCTATGTTGCATCATCTTGGGCAAATTTTGACTCACTTTGGAAATTTATACTCGTCTTGGAAGACGTTTCAGTGACTTTGACGAGTTTTGAATTATTTTGGACAAATCTTGAGTAAATCTTTTAACTTTCAGAGTCATTTTGGACTCCATTTGAGCCTTTTTGATCACATCTAACATAATTTTGGACTAATTCCGAGCATTTTTTTTCACTTTGTCTGTTCAGTTGTTTTCCATGTGGAGCCATGATGTAGAATAGATAGACCCAGTCCATAGGTCCAGGACTGAAGAAGCTTTAAAGCCATGTCCATACAGTCAGCCTGATAGGAAACCACAGCCAGACTAGGATTTTCAACACAGTCTTTATCAGTATTTGTCTATGATTTTTCAGCAGTGATGCAGTTTTAAATCATTGAAGTGGTACTGGGTAGCTTTGTAGTCCCCTACGTCATGCAGCAGTTTCAGCTTTTCCTTCACTGGGATCGTCAGTTTCAATCCTCCCACGTGTGACACAGGGAGGTAAACATTAGTCACAGATCCTGTTTGTCTTTCAAACAGCGATATAGAGGTATGGGAAAAACCTCTGATCCTTTCAAAGTAAGAGCGGGAATGCACACGTGTCTGTGAGGATTTAAAGTGCTGCAGTTCCAAAACAAACGTTGGGATGTGATGCGTTTACTGTCTCCTGGTTTGATGCGGGTTTGTGGTGAATCTGCTGCTCTTTCTGCAGGTTGCCATGACGTCGGTGGGAGTCTGTCTGTGCAGGAATGTAAAGTGTGGAAACCGTTCTGTGTTTCAACTTGTTCTTTTGGATTCCTGCTCCGGAGGTTCATTTGAGCAACACACAAAAACCCCTTTCTCCCAGATCATGCAGCACAGTGAGCCAGCATGACTTCTTACGTGTTTTATGTCTCCTAACATCAGTTTTCAGGTAAAATAGTGATTTTTATGACTACAGTCATAACACAAGACAATTTATCACCCCCCAGAAGTAAACACAGCTGCAACTCAGACTCAGAAACGTTCAGGAAACATCAAAGTAAAAGAGTCACACACTTACTTTTCCAGTTTTGTGTGGTCGGAGGTAAACCTTCCCTGATTTTCCGTGAGAGTCCATGAAGGAAGGAGAAGTTCTTCGGTACGAACCTTTGGACGGGGAAAGACGTTTGAGAGCTTTTCGCTTTGTTGAGCAGCAGAGGTGGGCGTGTCTGAAATACGATCCTCACCTGGAACAGACTCAGGTAGAGCTTTAGTCACAGGTGAGCAGGACAAAGTTCACAAGGACTGATTCTGTTCACGCCTAAAAATCACAGCTGACTGCTGAGTCTGGACTTGGACTCGATCAAGGACTTGTTAAACTGAACTGAGTACTTATTGGTCTTAACTTGTGACTTGATTTTGAACTTTAACACTCAACCTGGGACTTGGACACAGGACTTGATTTAGGACTTGTGGCTCAACTTGGGACTTGACTTGGGACTTGACTTGCATCTTGACTTAAGACTTGATGAACTTGACTTGGGACCTGTTAGTCTTGACTTGAGACCTGTTAGTCTGGAACTTGTTGGCTGGACTAGGGACTTGGCTTTGAACTTGTTAGCTTCAACCTTGAACTTGTTGGACTCGTCTTAGGACTTGTTGGACTTCACTTGGGACTTGGTCTTTAACTTGGGAGTTGTTGGATTTGACTTGGAACTTCACTTGAGACTTGTTGGCTTAACTTGTGACTGATTTAAAGACTTTTCTAGTCTTGTTAAACTACAGATACTAACTGGTTAAATCACAGAAAAAGTACAAATATGTAAAATAAACTTTAAGAACACATTAATTCACAGTTATTTGTTGTAAGGTGAAAGAAAAACATCATCACATTGCTTTTTACAGGCCGTCTCATTAAGACTTGAATCAGAGCTCTGGACGAATCTAACGAGACGTCATGTGACCCGGAGCTCCTCGTTAGCGCTGGATCCTGATCACGTGATCCCACCGACAGATTGACTTTTTCTGTGCCACAGAATCTGAACGTTCAGACAATTAAACCAGCTCAATTAAAATAATTAGTGTCTGAGTTTACGTCCTGCTGACCTCCTTCCAGCACCTGGCAGAACCACACTAGTACACTGTAAAAAAAGATAAAAAATTACCTTATAAACCTCACCAGTACACTGTAAAAAATAAATAAAAATCACCTTATTAACCTCACCAGTACACTGTAAAAAAATAAATAAAAATCACCTTATTAACCTCATCTAACTGTAACTTTACTGTCACAGAACATAAAACTTTAAATTACAGTAAAACAAAGTAAAACTGTGAATCACATCCCCATAAACCTCCATATTTAACTGGTATTATGAATATTTTTACACTTCCTGACTATAAAATGACATTTATGAGAAAAAAGGACCCAAAATACTTCCTGTTTCACAAAAATTTACTGTTATTTTAAAGTCCCAAGTCCAAACTGGCAAGTTCCAAGGCAAGTCCAATGAATCACAAACTACTATCAGAATGTTTTAAATTATTATTTTTGGACATTAACGGCACTAAACCAGATCAAATAAAACATCGTATCAGTTCCACAGGAAGTCCATGAGTCTGGAGCTGAAGTTCCACTCAGAGTGAAGATGTGAGCTTCTAATTCTCTGGACAGGTCAGCAGGAAGCAGTCTCTGAAACCACAACTTCATCCACACTCGGTGGAAAAAGAAACTAAATCAAGGAACTGCTTCAGAAATCTCAAACTCTCATTTCTTCCTGGCTGCTGGAGGGTTCAGAATTTATTTAAGTCCCAAGGCTCTCTGATGAAACTGCATTTTAACAGCTTCAGTTTCTCAGAGGTATGTCAGAAAAAAGACAGGAATGAATGGAAGTGGTGCGTCGTGTTCAGGAAAACACATTTTGACAGCTCTGGGTCCACAGCTTCGCCTACCGGTCTGAACGTCGTGAGGCTGTGAGCCGAAACATGGATCTCTGATGACAATCGAAGACGGCCAAGAACGGAAGCGACTCCAGAAAGGTTACTGAAAATCCCTTGAACAGGCAGCGACCTGCCCGGCTCTATGGCGGCTGATTATTCGCGTGCACAGTATGTTACGGATTAATTCCCATGTGGGGAGCAGCTGTGAAGTGATGTAATGACGAGTCTTTGTTTATTAGCGAGTTGCTGCAGCTGAGGGAAGAAGCTGACCTCCGATCTGCTCACATTTCACTGTCAGTAACAGAATGGCCTAAATGAGGGTCAGCATCCCCTCCCCCACAGGAAGGTCACCTCTGGAGACACTGTGGGCGCCTAGGCAGCATCCAACATCATGAAACAGCATCCAACATCAGCATCCAACAACATGAAACAGCATCCAACATCAGCATCCAACATCAGCATCCAACATCATGAAACAGCATCCAACATCAGCATCTAACATCAGCATCCAACATCATGAAACAGCATCCAACATCAGCATCCAACATCATGAAACATCATTCAACATCAGCATCCAACATCATGAAACAGCATCCAACATCATGAAACATCATCCAACATCAGCATCCAACATCATGAAACAGCATCCAACATCATGAAACAGCATCCAACATCAGCATCCAACATCATGAAACAGCATCCAACATCAACATCCAACATCAGCATCCAACATCATGAAACAGCATCCAACATCAGCATCTAACATCAGCATCCAACATGAAACAGCATCCAACATCATGAAACAGCATCCAACATCAGCATCCAACATCATGAAACAGCATCCAACATCAGCATCTAACATCAGCATCCAACATCATGAAACAGCATCCAACATCATGAAACAGCATCCAACATCAGCATCCAACATCATGAAACAGCATCCAACATCAGCATCCAACATCATGAAACAACATCCAACATCAGCATCCAACATCATGAAACAGCATCCAACATCAGCATCCAACATCATGAAACAGCATCCAACATCAGCATCTAACATCAGCATCCAACATCATGAAACAGCATCCAACATCATGAAACAGCATCCAACATCAGCATCCAACAACATGAAACAGCATCCAACATCAGCATCTAACATCAGCATCCAACATCATGAAACAGCATCCAACATCATGAAACAGCATCCAACATCAGCATCCAACATCATGAAACAGCATCCAACATCAGCATCCAACATCATGAAACAGCATCCAACATCAGCATCCAACATCATGAAACAACATCCAACATCAGCATCCAACAACATGAAACAGCATCCAACATCAGCATCTAACATCAGCATCCAACATCATGAAACAGCATCCGACATCAGCGTCCAACATCAACATCCAACATCATGAAACAGCATCCAACATCATGAAACAGCATCCAACATCATGAAACAGCATCCAACATCAGCATCCAACATCATGAAACAGCATCCAACATCAACATCCAACATCAGCATCCAACATCATGAAACAGCATACAACATCAACATCCAACATCAGCATCCAACATCATGATACAGCATTAGTATCCAACAATAACATCCAACATCATGATACAGCATCCAACATGACCATCCAACATTAAGATCCAACATCAGCATCCAACATCATGATACAGCATCCAACATCAACATCCAACATCAGCATCCAACATCAACATCCAACATCAGCATCCAACATCATGATACAGCATTAGTATCCAACATCAACATCCAACATTAACATCCAACATTAGTATTAACATCCAACATCAGCATTCCAACATCCAACATCAGCATCCAACATCATGATACAGCATCAGTATCCACCATCAGCATCCAACAATAACATCCAACATCAACGTGTTCCTCAGGGTTCCTGTTTTCATTCTTATTTTACTTTAAAAAGGGTTCCTATGATCCTCATGGATTCCAGCCAGCAGCCACTGATCTGACCCACTGGAGGCCCGATGCCAGCTCTCATCTGACGGACAGACTGGTTCCTTCCGGATGTTTACTACGACAGGGAGAAGAACGTCTGCAGGCATCCACACTGTTTTGACTCTTCTCGGGCTCTTGGCAACGTTGTGAAGAGTTCTTGGTGATGTAAAGTCTCCGTGTGACAAGCTGCAGTCAACTGTGTTAGATTTAGTGAGCGCTGAGGAGTGGCAGTGACACCAGATCCATGTGAAGAACCGACGCATGGACGACTTTCAGGCTTTTTCTGGTTTTAACTCCCTATAAATAGCATGTTAGAATTTCATTATTTCAAAAACGTTCTGGGAAAGTTCTGCAAAGGACTAATATTGTTTTTAGTAGGAAGTTCTCTTTCAGTTCCCAGAATGTTCTTCTGAAACACAGGATAACCCAAGACATGTTTGTTAGACTGTCACGCTTTAATGTTCTCCAAAGTTTTTACAAACGTTGTGCTTCATCATCATGTAACACTGTGGAACGTCTAAAGTTCCTGTTCAGTAAAGAATTTAACTGAAACAAACATGGGACAGACGTAGGTGAAGGATAAATATAAGTATGATAAATATAGATATGTATGTCTGGGGTCATTGTCTGCAGCAGAATGAGAACCTAAACAGCTGAAGAACTGATGCTGAGTTCTATGAAAATGTTCCAAACACAGGAAAATATTTACCATCATTCCTGAAGGTTCATTTAGCTCTTGGGCTCATTAAGCTGCTCTACTTAGTGTCTTTAAATCTCTCACTTTGTGTTCTATCTGTGGTTTTGAGTCAACGTGTTGATTTGTGGTTTCCAATTCCTTCTGGGCTCCCATTAATAAAATCCTTCGATCTCCCAGACAGGACTCAGAAAGCATCAAAATCTCCATCAGCAGGGCAAAAACTGCCTGAAAGGTGTGAAGGACAGAAGAAGAAACCAGAGACTGAATCAGTGAGCACCAGGTGAGGTTCCTGTTTGTTATCAGAGGCCTCAGAGGGACAGCGTTAGCGTGATGTCCTTCCAGACTTTAACAAGGAAATGTCACGCATGTCTGATGGTTTCAAAGCGGTTCAGGAGGTTTCAGACTGAATCTGTGAAGTTTCACGATAGCAGAATGTAGGACAGAGTTCAACAACTTGTTCAAATGACCAATAGTTTTTCACAAAGTCTCCCTAAAATTTGTCCATGTCATAGATTTGCTTAAAAAATGCTCCAAATGGTAAATTTTTCCCCAAAGTCATTAATTATTGTCCAGAAAGAAAGTGACTCAATTTGTCAAAAATAAAAAAAATCATGTCAAAAATTACTGAATAACTAAATGGAAAATCAAAAATACATCCATCCTCTATACACCGCTTTATCCTCTCTAGGGTCATGGGGGGTGCTGGAGTCTATCCCAGCTGACTCGGGCGAAGGCAGGGGACACCCTGGACAGGTCACCAGTCTGTCACAGGGCTACATATACAGACACACAATCACACTCACATTCACACCTACGGACAATTTAGAGTAACCAATTAACCTCAGCATGTTTTTGGACTGTGGGAGGAAGCCGGAGTACCCGGAGAAAACCCACGCATGCACAGGGAGAACATGCAAACTCCATGCAGAAAGATCCCAGGCCCAGGCCGGGATTTGAACCAGGATCTTCTTGCTGCAAGGCCACAGTGCTAACCACTGTGCAGCCCGTTAAAAAAGTGGTGATGGTTTGACCAGAACACTCTGTGGAGCTGCTGTCCAACAGAAACCAAGCTACTGAAAAAGTGAGTTAATTAACGTCATGACTATTTATGTTCAAGTCAGACCAGACTGTTGTTTACCTGAAACTATAAAAAACCGTCCGTCGTCCTGTTTGTGTCTATATGTGTATATTATATATATCTGTATTTCTGTGGATACATGTCGCCGTTTAGCTAGTTTCGCTAGCTAACACTAGCCGTTAGCTGTTAGCTTGTTTAGCTTGAGTTCCGGTGAACGGGTTTCACTGCGGTGCTTCCGGTCACCTGCAGCCGGTGGAGAGCTTCCTTCAGCCGACCTGTCCGGCACGTTTAACCGTGAGACCGTGGAGCGGTTCGTTCACAGAGACGGAGTTTGTTGGTAAAGTCGGAGAGTGTCTGTCTGGGTAGTCCAAGCTATAGTCTAAGCTAGTCCAAGCTATAGTCTAAGCTAGCAGCCGAGCGAGACAGAAAGACAATTCATTAATCCCGAAGGAAGACATTCAAGTGTTCAGCAGTTTACAGACAACAACCAAAGGCAGGTTAGTAACCAGATTAACGTTGTAGCTTAGTTTATACTCTATAAAAAACTTGTAAATGAAACACTTCTAATTTTAAAATCTATAAAAAATACTAGATGTGTTAAAAGTCAACATATTTACACATTTGAACACAGTGATTTAAAGTGATTCACAATTACTTAGAATGATTTATAGTGGTTTAATGCGATTTAAATGATTTAAAAATGCCCTAAAGTGATTTAAAAATTGTTTAAAGTGGTTTGAGGTGATTTTAAAATGGTTTAAAGTTGTTTAAAATGATCTAAAGTGGTTTAAAGTGTTTTAAAATGGCCTAAAGTGATTTAAAAATGGTTTAAAGTTGTTTAAAATGGTCTAAAGTGATTCAAAGTGGTTTAATGTGATTTTAAAAATGGTTTAAAGTTGTTTAAAATGATCTAAAGTGGTCTAAAGTGTTGGCCTAAAGTGATTTAAAAATGGTTTAAAGTTGTTTAAAGTGATCTAAAGTGGTTTGAAGTGATTTAAAGTGTTTTTTAGAGGTAGTAAGACAACAGTTGTAACCTACATGAGGTACATAGACATTTTACCATTGGATCAGTCCTACTCGGTCCTCTTGATCCTCTGCAGGATTTCACCTCCACTGTTCACGTCATTGAAGGACCAACTCATTCAAAACCATTTTACCACAAATGACTGCTGCTCCTGAAATGTTGTTCAGGATTAAAAACTTCATCCATTATCTTCATTCATTTGTGTTTGGTCCAGATGTGAAAGCAGCTGTATGAACGTATTGAACCGAGCAGCTGGTGGTCAGTTTTTGGCTCCACACCGGTGTTGTGTTTCTATCATCTCCAGGCTTTTTCTGCTCTGCTAAAGCAAATTAGTTAAATTAGAAAAATGGGAAACTTCAAGACAAAAATGTAAATGTAATGAGATTGGCTGTACTTCATATTTCTTTTAATCAAAATGCTTCTTTTTAGTGAGAACAACCAAACAGACCATTTAAACCAACAAACCTCTGCTGACGTCTGAACTCGTAGAAACTCGACAGTAAAAGTAGTTTAATGAGCGTCTAGTTGAATCGTTAGTAAAGTTTTATTTGTGCTGACATAATAAAATTCGGCTCAGCGAAGTGTCTCATTGGATGAACTTTTCACGGCGGCCGGTTTATTTTTCCAGGAGTCATTTATCTAATGTGAACTGTGCGATTTGATCAAAAAAAGCTTCTATTTCTAGTTTAGTAGGAAATAGAAACGGATGTAAAGTGAAGCGTGACGATGAGTTCCTCCAAAATACAGACTGTTCTGAAAAATCCACTAAAATAATCAATTAAATCTAATTAACAACATTAAGAATTAGACTTGTTGTGGATAGATGTGAATATTTAGATCAGGTACCAAAAGGATTTTATTGCTTTCTTCACAGTCAGATGTCTACTGTTCTAAAGTTTGAGTTCATCCAGATAATTCCATGTTTCCATGTAAATTCCCACTTTTGTCCATGTGCTAACATAACTGTACAAGGGTTTTCTAACCATCAATGAGCCTTTCAGCACCATTAGCTAACACAATGTAGCATTAGAACACAGGAAATGTTCCTCTGTACCCCTATGGAGATATTCCATTAAAAATCAGCTGTTTACAGCTACAATAGTCATTTACCACATTAACTGTGTCTACACTGGATTTATCATTCATTTAATGTTATCTGCATTGAAAAAAAATGCTTTTCTCTCAAAAAATATCACATTTCTAAGTGACCATAAAGTCTTGAACCATAGTTGGTTAAAGTTGCTTTATATTAGTTAGAGTTGCTCTAAAATTAATTAAAGTTGCTCTATATTAGTTGATTATAACCGTGTCCTGTTTTATTGTTTTAATCTATTATATTTTCGTCCTGTTTCTCATTTTAATGTTATATTTTCGTCCTGTTTTATTATTGTAATCTGTTATTTCGTCTTGTTTTCTTATTTTTCTAATCTGTTATTATTTCATCTTGTTTTCTTATTTTTCTCTGCTATTATTTCGTCTCGTATTTATTATTCTAATCTGTCTTTGTCTGTAACAATCTGACCTTCCTGACAGCTCCCATGAGTCTCTGTGTGAATAAACAGTAATCTAATCTCGGTGTCGGTGATCACAGTCCGGCCTGCTGCCTCTTCTCCGCCTCGGGCCTCAGATCTGAACTTTAATCAGCCTCTTCCTCCTCTCCTTCCTCCTCCTCGGCCGCATATGGCCGGACCGTCGGCGGCAGCGGAGCCCCATGCTGCGGCCCAGCGGAGCAGAAGGGCAGCACCGACAGATGGAGGCGGGCGGAGAGGAGGAGCGGTACGGGGCCGTGCGCTCGGCTGGCTGCTCCGCTTCATCCGGCTGGCTGGGCTCCTGATTCAGATGCGCCTCAGCTGGAGGAGGCAGCAGCGCCGGGTGTTATTGGCCGAGCCAGCTGCCAGTCGTGCCAATCCGGACCGGAGGGCGGGTCTCGGTGGCCCGGAGGCTCACCGGGCACAGACCGAGCTCAGAGCTCCGTCTGAACAGCTGCTGCGCGCTGCGTCCGCGTTTCTTTTTATTTTACCTTTTTTTCCCAACATTTTTTCCAGCCGCCTGCTTTTACCGCCGTCGTGCCGCCGGTCCCTCCCGGTGATGGGGGTCCGCGGAGCCGCGACTCCCGGTACGAGCTCCGTCTGACCGCCCCGGAGCTGTCCGCGGTGCTGAACGGCGCCGACATGAGGAGGAGGACGCTGCCCGGGGAGGGAGCCTGGACGGCGGGGAAAGTCCTGCTGCTGCTGCTGCTCAGGTCAGAGCCGCTCCTCCAGAACTAACCTCTATTTTTATATTAAAGTATTTTTAATTTACTGTCAGTGTATTCTACTCTCACAGCAACACATCAGGTTTACTGTAGTTTACTTTTTATTTAAACATTCCTCAAACCACTTCACCTGTTATCAACATCTTTAAGATCTGGAGAGATTTTTTTTTTTTTTTAGAATGGTTGATATTTAAAGTTGCTTTCATTATATTTTACTCGCACAACAACACTGAAAGGAGGTTTACTGTCATAAGGGAGGAAATATTCACATTTAAGCAGCTACAATCAGAGAATTAAAGACAGTTTTTATTTAAATATCACTCAGACTGATTAACCAGTGATCAGAATCTTTAACATCTGTCACCTGGATGGACTTCTATAAAAGGTTGATATTTAAAAGTCACTTTCATTATATTCTACTGGGAAATTTACTGCCATAAAGGAGTAAATAATATATTTAAGAAGCTGCAATCACAGATTTTACACGTCTTTATTGTATAACTTACTCAAACCGGTTAACCGATCATCAGACTAGTTACCCAGAAAAGTTTTAGACTGACTTTTAGATAAATTTGGTTCTCAGAAAGCAGAAATAACTATACAGAAATAAGTAGTATTTGGTTGTACCTGTTATTGTTTTTTAAAATTTAATTCATGTGTTTTGCTTCATGTATATTTTAAGTTTACTGCCATTATTTTGTCAAACCTTTAATCAAAACGTTTCTTTTGAGTGAGAACAACCAATCAGACCATTTAAACCAACAAACCTCTGCTGACGTCTGAACTCATAGAAACTCGGCAGTAAAAGTAGTTTAATGAGCGTCTAGTTGAGTCTTTAGTAAAGTTTATTTCATTTAATCCTAACAAAAATAGGCTCAGCGAAGCGTCTCATTGGATGAACTCTTTAAGGCAGCCGGTTTATTTTTCTAGGAGTAATTTATCTAATGTAAACCGTGTGATCTGATCAAATAAACTTCTAGTTTCAGGAGGAAATAGAAACACATGGAGGTCATTAATCGCTCCAGAAGTCTCTGTTGTTGTTCGCTAAACCACTAATGAACTTTCTATGTATTTGACAGAGATAAAACTGTAAATATGAGACTCCTTTAATATTTCTATGATGCTGAAAATACACAAGAAAAACCACGTCTTCAACAAAACACACAACCAGAAACACATTTTTTCTGCTGGTTAGTGAAGCGTGACGTGAGTTCCCTTCACCCTGTTCTGAAAAATGAGGTAAAAATAATCAACAGAATGTAGCGGTTCTATTAAATCTAACCCATGATGTCTAGAATTTGTCTTATCGTGAATGGATGTGAGTAATCAATCAATCGATCAATCAATGGCTTCATTCTTTGTGGCACTTCTCTTACAAACAAAAATGCAACACAAAGTATTTGACTAAAAAATTTAAGCTTCAGTCAATTCCAGCCATTTTCAGTACAAAAAATCGCTAGTATTCTATTTGTAAATAAAAAATATGACGAGAAATACAGGGAATATTGGACGGGCATCGCGAGGTGCATTTCCTTGAAAATGACCGATTCGTGAATTTTATACCGACTTCAGGACATGTTTTGGACAAAATAGTTTACTGGCTTGTTTCGTCTGGATGTAAAAGGTTGGATTATGGCCGTTTTTTGTGGAATCTTTCATCTGTGTGTAATAATGAACCCGGAAATGTGAGTCGCGCTGTGTGCGTTAAAGCCGTGTACAGAGAACGGATGGATGAATATTCGTTTTTGTCGGACAAATGTGTTTTTCTCACCCGCTGTGGTAATCACATCTGAAAGTGGTTTAGATTCATGAGAATCTAAGCTTTCCATCGGCGTATAGTGTTTGTATAATCGCGTTTGCAGCCTTCGGACATTCTTTAAATTCCTATGCAAATTAGTAGGTGTACCGTCGGCGGTACACTTAAGTTTAACGGGTTAAAGCTGCAAACAGGTCCTCACATTTTTGCTTGTCAGTGAATCCAAGCATGTCCACCAGGTGGCGCTGTGACTGAGCGTGTATTTCATCATGTGTGTGTCATCACGGCTGGACTGTGATCAAACGTGACGTTTGAGGCAGATTGGAGCATGTTCAGGCTGGTTCCACAACACTTCCTGTTTCATGGCCAAACATCCAAAATGTCCGCTTTCCATTGGTCAACGTCTCCATGCTCTCAGAGTTTTGTGGCGTGTTTTGATAACTTTTGATCACCCATGCCTGGTGGACATCCTGGACAAATTTGAGCTCTGTTGGGGTCACCCAACAGTTTGAGTTTATAGATTTCAAAAATGTGCAAAAATTGCTCCAAAATATGACACACAATTCAAAATGGCTCACTTCCTGTGGGGTTTTGGGCGTACGTGTCAATCACATTTTTGTGTGTCTTGACAAGTTACATATGTGTATTAATTTTCATAGCTGTAGGTGACACGTAGTGGCTGTAGTAAATGTTTGAAGTTTTCCTGGTGGCGCCATGGAGCCGTTTTAGCTCCTATAATATCTAATTATTCACCGGTCCTGATGGGTGTGGAAACTTTGTCTTTTGTTGGTCTCGCTTGTGTTGCTTGTCTATTTTTTTGTAGTTTTGTGTCTTGTTTTTAAAATATTTTGTGTTGTGTTTTTTTGTTGACTTTTGTCATTTGTGTTGTTTTGTGGAATATTTTGTCTCATTTATGTAATTTTTTGTCTCTTTACTTTTTGTTTCGTGTCGTTTGTCTCATTTGTCATTTTGTTTCACATTTTTGTTGTTTTGTATCTCATTTTTAGAATATTTTCTCATTTTTGTTGTTTTTTTGTCTTTTGTTGGTCTCGCTTGTGTTGCTTGTCTATTTTTTTCGTCATTTTGTGTCTTGTTTTGGAATGTTTGGTCTCATTTATGTAATTCTTTGTGTCGTTTGTCCATTTCTTTGTCATTTTGTAACTTTTTTTGTCTACATTTTGTCTTTTGTTTTGTGTTGTCTCGTTTTTGTAATATTTTGCCACGTTTTTATGGCTTTGTTGTTTCTTGTTTTTGTCGTTTTGTCAGTTTTTCTCGTTTTTGTTATTTGTCGATTTTTTTGTCACTTTGTAAATTTTTTGTCTTATTTTTTGTGTCTTTCTTCGTATCATTTGTCTCATTTTTGTAACTTTTTGTCTCGTTTTTGTAACTTTTTGTCTCATTTTTGTAACTTTTTGTCTCCTTTTTGTTGGGTTTTTTGTCTTTCATTGTTCTTGCTTGTGTTGTTTGTCTATTTTTTGTTGTTCTGTGTCTTGTTTTTGTCATTCTGAGTCTCTGTTTTGGAATATTTTGTCTCTTTTACGGTGGTTATTTCTAGGTTTTTCTGCTGTGGTTTTACTGGTTTTACTGGTTTTACTGATTGGGATTTATGTGGACCTGAACTCAGATCAGTTTGACTCCCATGGGTTAGACTATTTAAATATATTGTGTTAAAATGTGAACGTTTGTCTCGTTTCTCTGTTGTGAAGAGCTTTGGGTCAGTATCTGTTGTTTAAACTTTTATTTCTTCGAGTCGGGGATCAGAATTGATTTTGTTTGTCGTAATCGGGTGATGTTTGGGGGTCGGTTGGTAAAGATCAGATCTGTAATAAATGCGGTCGTTGGGGACGAACGCTGCTGCAGGTTGTGTGTGGATCAGAAGGAATAACGTCTGAGGTCGAGCTACCTTCCGCTGCTCATGATGTGAAGCTCCAGGCGCCGGAAACTCGTCCTCTCAAGCTCCCAGAAGGCAGGTCGATGCCGGCTGATATTAACGTGATCCCTGGGCTGTTGCGTCTCCTCTTCGTCCTCCTCCTCCTCCTCCCTCGGCTGCACATCCTTTATTAATAAGCCCGGTTTTTGTGGAGACGCTCGCTGCGTTTAACTCCGACACGCTTTTAATTCTAGACCGAAAACAAGTGAGGTTTCCCCCAAAAGTTTGAGCGAGCCGAACAGATCAAAGCCACAGTAAATCTTCTTAGAGGGTCACGGATGGATTCAGAGACAAAGTTTAACAGGCTTATCGTCTGTCGTTCAGCAGGAAGCCCGGCCGGATCTGCCTGCAGTTTGTTTGGTTTTTTCTGCGTCTGAGAGCAGAAGGGCATCTTCCTCCCTCAGCGGTCAGCAGCACAGGCCGGCCGTCCAGCGCCACATTATTTTAAGCAGATGCCCTCCAGCTGCACATCTCTGTGCTGTTGTGTGTTTCTTCACAAACAAAGGCAGAAACCTCCAGCCATGGAAATATTCTAATCTCCCCTCTGCTGGAGTTTATCTCTGAAGGTGGGCAGAAACGACACATTTGATGTTAAACAAAAAGCAGCCCCAAAACAAAAACAAGACACTCAGCATCAAAAATGAAACACAAAATGACAGAAAAACAGCCACAAAACACTAGAAACACCAAATACGACATGAGACGACTCAGAGCAGACACAAAATGTCAAAAATGAGACAAAAAATGACAAAAAAAACAGACACAGAACAATAAAAACGAGACTCGAAATGAGACCAAACACCAAAAATGAGAAACAAAATGACAACAAAACAATAACAAGAAGACACAAAACACTAGAAACACCAAATACGACATGAGACGACTCAGACCAGACACGAAATGAGACCAAAAATGAGAAACAAAATGACAACAAAACAACAAAACGACGCAAAACACCAAAAATGAGATAAGATGACACAGACAAGACGCAAAACGAGGCAAAATGCCAAAAATGAGAGAAAATAACAATAAAAATGAGACACAAAACACCAAAAAAGAAGCACAAAATGAAAAAATAGGCACAAAAGAATATAAAGGAGACACAAAAGGAGACAAAAAAGGAGAGAATATACACAAAAATGAGAGGAGACGACAGAAACCAGACACAAAACGAGACAAAACGCAAAAAATTAGTCACAAAATGACAAAAAAACAAGCAGGAAGCAATAAAAATGAGACACAAAACACCAAAAAAAGAAGCACAAAATGACAAAAATAGGCACAAAACAATAAAAATGAGACACAAAATGACAAAAAAAAGCACGAAGCAATAAAAAGGAGACACTAACGCCAAAAATGAGACAAAACAATAAAAATGAGACACAAAATGACAAAAACACTCGAAACGAGACACTAAACGTCAGAAATGAGATGAGACCGGACACAAAATGACAAAAAACAAGAAAGATACAATAAAAATGAGTCGCTAAACACCATAAATTAGTCACAAAATGATGAAAAATGCGCACATAACAGTAAAAACTGTAGCGTTGTGAGTCTGTAAAGGTGGTCAGAAACGACGCCTTCGATGTTCAGCCGGAGCTGCAGAAGTAAAGCAAAAACGGTTTCAGAGGATTTGTGGAAGTATTGTGTTTAATTTGGTGCATAATGTAGCAGAGCTCTCTTTAATGTTTCAGTGTTTGCTTCACTCCGTTACAAGCCGCTGTCAGCCTCTGGCCTCCATTCTTCAGCGGGTTGAGGAGGTTTTAGTGTTCTGTGAGCAGGTAAACGCTGCTTCAGACGCTTTTCAGCGCACGGCGACAACTTAGAGAATGAATAAGATCCGCTGAGTTTGATCCAAGATGTGTTAAGTTCCCCACAGAGGAGGAGAAACATCTGGAATCTCTGAAGATTAAAAACCACGGCTGTTATTCAGGGAGAATGCCTCATCACCGTTTGATTTGAGATGATTTCTGCTTCAGATTTAAAACAGAACGGCAGAACATTTATCCGAAACTGCAGCTTTTATGATGTCCTGATTGATTTGAAAATAGTCATTAAAGTGTTATTTTCCACGTTTCGTTCAATTAAAATATTTGTTTCATATTTTTACTGTGAAGCAAACTTTTAATAAATGCTGAAAAATATATGTATTAAGGATTTCTAACACTGCAAGTTCTTATTATTTTTAAGTGTTATTTTACATAAGTTCCCTCTTATGTTAAATTACAGTCAATATCTAGTAAATCACAGGAAAAAAAGTATTAATTTATGTGTTGACTGGAAAAAACACACAAAAAGGCGTCTAAAGCTGTCAGTGTCTGTAAATATTTGTCATCAAAAATCAGTAAATATTTGCCATGATTTAAAAAAAATCTTCATGTTAAGAATTGAAAAAATCGCAAATAAAGTGCTGTTTTACATGTTTTCAGTGTTTTGTTAAATTACAGGGAACTTGTAAAATCACAGTAAAAAAATACTAATTTATAAATGGAAATAATGTTATTTGAATATCTATAGATTAATATATATATATACACACACACACAAAATGTCAAAAAATGGGCACAAAACACTAAAAACAACACAGACCAGACACAAAGCGAGATAAAACGCCAAAATTGAGACACAAAATTACAAAAAACAATGAAAACGAGACACAAAAATGAGAGAAAACACCCAAAAATTTTCATTAAACAAAAGAAATCGACACAAAACAATAAAAATGATACACAAAACACCAAATATTAGGCAAAAAATGATGAACATCGGCACAAAAGAATAAAAATGAGACACTAAACACCAAAAATTAGGTACAAAAGGAGACAAACGCCAAAAATGAGATGACATGAAATGGATCAGACACAAAACGAGACAAAACCATAAAAATGAGACACAAAACGCCAAAAATGAGGCAAAAAAAAGACAAAAATTGGCACGAATTAAAAAAAGGGACACTAAACGAGACAAAAAACCAAAAATTCGTCATAACGGAGACACAAAACACTAAAAACGAGATGAAACGACAAAGACCAGACAGGTGTCGTTTTTCTAGCATCAACCAGCCAATTAAAACCACCCTGATCAGGAAATAACTTTATTTTTGCCTTCTGGTCGCTCGGAGGGGGCGGAGCTTATGACCTGCTGTCACGTCGTCCATCTTTAGAACCGGCCGGGGCTCTGAAAGGTTCTTCTGTTCCCAGGAAACACTCAGCGTTTGTCCTGCAGAGATGCAACACCTCGTGGTCCGATCCCAGTGGGCGTCCACCAGCGACACGTCAACACGAGTTTGTCTGAACGTCCTGGCGTCGTGCTTTTCCTCCTTCAGACATCGCTGTGACTCTCGGTGAGCGTACAGCGACGTGCCACCGACGTTTACGTCAGCCCGAAGGGAGAATGTCACGAAAAGCAGGAGAGAAATCGTCCGAAAACCGGTCCGGGGGCTTCAGGTTTTCTGTTATCGGGCTGATTAGCACCGGGGAATTAAACACTATCTGCCGCTTCATTTATCTGCTGTGTGGTAGCTGTTGGCTGCTGAGAGTGAACAGATTTAAATGAGATAATATCCACCGCAGGATTAAACACAGCTCACGTTTTAACTAGAAAATGTCACTGCGTCACTGTTAAATACACGTAGAAGCTGTTGGTGGATGAATGTGGAGGTGAGTGTGGACTGATAGTGATATTATATGATACTATGCAGATTAGACAGAAGACCATTTGGTCACTGAAGCAGGATTTATTCTGATCCTTCAACACCTCAAGTGTGTCCCATCTGCATTAAGATGATGGTGTCATGTTCTCTGTGAACACTGAAAATCAGTGAAATGAGGCGCAAAAGGAGACACTGGACAAAAAAATATAAAAAAGGGTTACAAAACACCGAAAATGAGACGTAAAATGGCAAAAAGGCAAAAAAAACATTACAAATGAGAAACAAAACACCAAAAATGGGACACAAAATAACAACAAATCAGCCACAAAACGGTTAGAAAAAGAGACGGCAAACACCAAAAAAGAGACACTGGACAAAAAACTATTAAAAAGGGGTTGCAAAACAAGACAAAACACCAAAAATGAGACCTAAAATGGCAAAAAAGGCAAAAAATAACCATTAAAAATGAGAAACAAAACACCAAAAATGTGACACAAAATGACAAAAGTAGACAAAGAGCAATAAAAACGAGACGGAAAACGTGATGGGACGACACCGACCAGACACTAAACACCAAAATGGAAACACAAAATGACAAAAATAGGCACAAAACTTAAAAAACGAGACACTAAACACCAAAAATGAGACACAAAATGACAACAAATCAGCCACAAAACAATAAGAACGAGACACAAAATGACAAAAAAACCTGCCACAAAACAGTTAAAAAAGAGACACAAAAGACCAAAAATGAGATGAGACGTCACAGATTAGACACAAAATGCCAAGAAATACCAAAAATAAGCCACAAAACTTCAAAAATGAGACCTAAAATGACAAAGAAAAGGCACCAAACAATAAAAATCAGACAGAAAACGCCAAAAATTTGTCACAAAACGAGACACAAAATGCCAAAAGTGAGATGAGACGTCACAGATCAGACACAAAATGACAAAAATAGACACAGAACAATAAAAACAAGCCACCAAACGAGACAAAACACCAAAAATGAAACCGTTTCTGACTGATGAATGGTTTAATTTCATGGTTTTATTTTAGTTTTCCTCATGCATGTTGAGTTTGAAAGACATGAAGTCTATCATTTAATGAATAAATTATCTAAATAATTGGTATTAATTAATCGTTAACTGCTGCAGTGGTGATTAATGTTTATGTCTGGACCGGTGATGATTGGAGCTTCTCAAACCTAACAGCGCTGGCAGGACGTTTGCAGTCGAACCCGTTTTGTTGTTTTTCAGGTTTTTAGTTGGAAGTCAGTATGTTAAAGTTTCACAGTTTCTAATTAATTTACCTAATTTAGCGTTCTGTATAGGAACCATTCTGTCCTGTGGGCCTCACTAACATCTAGTGTTGGTGTCAGAACGTTCCTCTTTGGTTTTTTGATGTCCTCATGGAACATAAATCTGATTAACATCCTCTGAATGTTGACATCAAAACATTGAATGAACTTTATGAGAATTGCAGATCCTCGGTCATCCAGGTCATCGTAATCGTTGAACCTTCATTAGAAATTACCTGGACTTTTCTTTTAGATTCTTGGACCTCCTCTTGTAGGTTCTTGAACCTTCTCTTGGAAGTTCTTGAACCTTCTCTTGTAGGTTTTTGAACCTTCAGTAGAAATCAACAGGGCTTCTCTTGTAGGTTCTTGAATCTTCCTTTGTCGGTTCTTCAGGAGTCCCGTGGACTTTTCCTGAAGGTCCAAGAACCTACAAGGAAAAATCCAGTTGATTTCTACTGAAGCTCCTATGATTAACTTCATAGGGACATTGTTGGACGTTAAAATGTTCTTGTAACATTGGACTAAAAACGTTTTCAGAACCCGTAGCTGAAGTGGTTCTGAGGAGGCAGCGAGGGGGCGGGTTCCACACTAAGTGAACATTTGGCTGAAGGCGGTAGTCGACCCCAACGCTGTCACAGCACCGGGCTGTCCTCGGCTAATGCCAGAAATACCCCAGGGGTAGCTGGGAAATGTAGTGTTTATGATGTATGTGCTAATCCGGCAGCTAATTAGTATGAACAAGTAGCACAGCTGCACATAGAGTGGAAAGGCTAAAGGATATTAGCACGAGAGGAGGAGGCTGTTCTCACCTCAAACTGGGGTCAAGTGTCAGCAGCCCTCTACTGAAATTCATCACCCGACACGTCAGCGTATGGAGCTCTGAACGGGAACACAGCGCCTCGCTTCCATTCAACCAGAACTCCAGTCATTCCGAGGAGAGCCCCCGTGGTCTAAGAATAGGAATTCAGCCTGAGAGACCAGGAAGCTGGAAAAACGAATCAGCTCGCAGATTATTCAGCTGTTCACTGACAAATAATGTAATAGAAGAAGCAGTTTTAGCTAGCTCAACATGCTAGCTGTGTAACATCCAGACTGTAAAGGTTCATACATCCTGAAACCTCCTCACTTATTTAATTTTTACAATTTCTGGCTGATAAATCGTTTAATTTGCTAATTTTTAAAAACTTTTTGGTGTTTTTGAAAAGCAGTTAACTTATAGAGGCTGTTAAAATGTAAGTATTTAAATATCTATAGTATGTGGAGACAAGATGATCGCAAAGAGACACCAAATGACATCAGATGGACAGAAAATGAGTGAAAACAAAGTGGGGAAAAAAAGATGAAACGACACAATGGAGGCAAAATGACAAAACGGGACACAAAAAGATAAAAAATAACACCAAAAGCGAGATGAGACGACACAGACCAGACACAAAATGCCAAAAATGAGACAAAGTGCTAAAAATGAGACACAAAACGACAAAATGAGACACAAAATACCAAAAATGAGACAAAATGCCAAAAATGAGACACAAAACGAGACAAAATGCCAAAAATGAGACACAAAATGAGACAAAACGCCAAAAATGAGACAAAACGCCAAAAATGAGACACAAAATGAGACAAAACGCCAAAAATGAGACACAAAATGCCAAAAATGAGACAAAATGCCAGAAATGAGACACAAAATGAGACAAAACGCCCAAAATGAGACAAAACGCCAAAAATGAGACAAAACGCCAAAAATGAGACACAAAATGAGACAAAACGCCAAAAATAAGACAAAATACCAAAAATAAGACACAAAATGCAAAAAAATGAGACACAAAATACCAAAAATGAGACAAAACGACAAAAATGAGATACAAAATGGCAATAAATAAGAAGCAAAACAATATAAACCACAAACTATTTATTTGTTTTTGTGTTTTTTTTACAGTTTCTTGCTGATAATTGGTTTAATTTGATGTTTTTTTTCTCTTGCATGAAATCTACCATTTATTAAGTAAATTATCAAAACAGTTGGTTATCGCGCCCTGAACACTGACTGGTTTGTGGAATTTTACTCCCAGGAAGTCAGACTCTGTATTAATATTAAAACAGGTTATATTACAGATAATGAACAAACACGTGACGGTCTCCCAGTGAAATCCGTCCTGTGTTCCACATCTGGAAAGCAGAGGTTGTTTCCTCGCTGACAGGGCATGATTAAGTGATGTTCTGTTGAGGCGGAAGACGGCAATCCATTCATATTTCAGGTGGAACACGAGGACAAGAGCCCAGTTTGTTTGTTCTTTCTGGCCAACAGATTAAACACGAACAGAAACCGTCGGTGCAGAACAGACCATGTTCTGGTGGAACAGGAGAACACTTTCAACCTCCTGAAGGCTCAAAATTGATTTTCAGTGTTTGGAAAACCTTCAACGTGCCAAAAGCAGCGACGCTTTCCTGAATAATTTGTAAACCCGGTGTAGCTTTCAGCGCTAACAGCAGTGAAGCTGACACTGAGGTGAAGAACAGATCCAACAGCAGTGAAAGTATCCATAATAGCAATACAGTATCCTCTGAGAAATACTAGATTCTCATGTTGATTTAGAATTTATTTAGGCAGAGACGACTACAGGAGTCTCTCAGAGCTCTGTGGAACATTTAGTCCATCTACTGAGAACTGGTTGAAGAGTGGTTTTGTGTAGACGTGCGATCTGATTTGATCTTCATTGATTCCAGATTTTCCTAAACACCCAAGATCCAGTCGGAGGTCATGAACCTCCCCAGAAGGCTTTGTCATGGTGCCCGTTGCTAGCTGAACTCCCACAATGCTCTCTGCTTGCCAACAACTTTCATCTGTACAGAAATGATGTAAAATGATAATTTGTTCAGAATGACATGAAAATAGTCTACAACTAGACGAGCCCCCAGTAGAGGGCAGAACCACGCCCATGCATGATACTCTGTATCAATTTTGATCATCCTGCGTATATCCCTTCCTACTTGATCTGCTGACCTCTAACTCCACAACTGAGCAGGGGACCTTAGACTGATCTTCAGTGTCATGTTAGATTATCCTGACTTCAGCACTTGCAGAGATGTCTGACCGGACATACACACCCACCCACATACATACTTATATACTCTACTCAGCCAGCCAGATACCGAAGCGAATGCAGTAACCCCGCTGACGTACGTCAGGCGTGGTTAATGACTGGAAAATGATCCAAAATCAGTCAGAATTTCTCTCAGATGATTAAAAATGAAAGATGAAAATTTTCAGAACGACACTAAATATGTCAAAGATACTTCAAAAATCATCTAAAATGACTCAAAATTTGTGTAAAATGTTCAAAAATTGCTGAAAATTTGTCTAGAATTACACAGACGTCGTCAGAAATGCCAAACATCTTCCCAAAATGACTCAACAATTGACCAAAATGACTTAAATCTGTTCAGAGTGAACACCACAGATAAATTTACAGAAAGAAGCAAACAATGTAGCTAAAGTTATAGAAAGAAGCAAACAATGCAGCTAAAGTTATAGAAAGAAGCAAACAATGCAGCTAAAGTTATAGAAAGATGCTAACAATGCAGCTAAAGTTATAGAAAGATGCTAACAATGCAGCTTAAGTTATAGAAAGTAGCTAACAATGCAGCTAAAGTTATAGAAAGATGCTAACAATGCAGCTTAAGTTATAGAAAGATGCTAACAATGCAGCTTAAGTTATAGAAAGTAGCTAACAATGCAGCTAAAGCCTTAGAAAGAAGCTAGATACATAACTACAATCATAGAAAACAGCTAACCACACAGCTTTTTATTTTTCCAAAAGCTAACGGCACATTTAAAGTCATAGGCAGAAGCTAAGTACACATCTTCAGTGAGAGAATAGAAGCAGAGTGGTCTAACTCACACCCCAAATATAGCATTACAGTGGTGCTAGGAATGTTAGACCATTCTGGAAAACACAAACCTTTGAAGCCATTCCTCTCCAAAACTACAGGAAGTGGTTCATACCACTCTGCTTCCAAACCGTTCAGTTTCTCTCTTCGTGAAACAAAACTTTAGAAACAGGGAAGTTGCGCTTTTCTCTGTGACTTGATCCTCATATTTTCCTCAGCTTCGTCTTACAGTCATTGTGCTTCCATCTCTGGTTTTGCTCTTTATAATTCTACGGTGCTAGGGTACAGGTCTGTTCTTTTAAATGTGTTTTAGAGGTAAATCTGACCCGACTGCCTTGATGCTGCTGACGGATGTTGGCATCTCTGTAAAATCCAACCTCTTGGTTTCTTCCGGCTGGTGATGACTAACCCTAACCCTAGCTGCATCAGTGACCCGCCGTCATGCTGTTTTTTTTGGTGTTTTCTCTGAACTGCTGCTGCTCAGGCTTCCAGACAATCTGTTCTACGCTTTTTTTTGACAACATTCTAGTCCATTAGTTTATTTTCCAGTGTTTTCAGTCTGAATTTGTGTTTTCTCTCCTCAGCCACTGCCTGTTACATCCAACACAGATAATGGCTGATAATGAACTATAATTAAATCATCACACATTAGTCTCACATGGATGGAGAAGGATAAGGGGCAATTTGCTGCACAGCCAGCAGTAAATACAACCGTCATGCACGATTGTCCAAAAAACACAAAATCACATCCTGTTACTCAGCAGGTCAACAGTGTCCAAGACAAGCGATCTAATCTGTCCGTCCTGCATGTTGGCAGGTAGCTACCACCTTTTAGTTCACCACCACCTTGAGTTTGGATCAGTGATGATTGGAGCGTCTTCAACCGAACAGCAGCTGGCGTGATGTTTTCAGTTGGACTGGTTTGGTTGTTTTTGGGTCGAGGCATTTAAAGTTTCACATTTTCTAATTTATCACGTTACAGGAACATTATAAAATGTTCTGTGTACAAACCATTCTGTCATGTGGGCCCTCAATAACATCTAGTGTTAGTGGTGCTAGACTGGTGTCAGAACGTTCCTCTTTGGTTTTTTGATGTCCTCGTGGAACATAAATCTGGTTAACGTCCTCTGAATGTTGGCATCAAAACATTACATGAACTTTATGGGAAGTGTAGATCCTCGGTCATTCAGGTCATCAGTAATCATAGGAGCTTCAGTAGAAATCAACTGGACTGCTCTAGTAGGTTCTTGAAACTTGTGCAAGAGAAGATTCAACAATCTACAAGGAAAATTGAGTTAGTCCTGCCCAACATGCGGGACCTACACATTAGGAGGTCATTTGTTGACCATGAGCTCTGGTCATTACCTGTCTAATTAAACCCCCACAATGCTCTCTGTTTTCCAACATGAATTGGTCTGAGGTCACTAAGGGTCACAGAAGTCACTTTTATGAGTTCATTTTTTTTTTAGATCGAATTGTCTTTTTATTTATTTAAAATCTTTCTCTGCAGGTTAACCATAAATAGAATGTAGTTCATCATTAAGCACATTATTCCAGAAGATTACAGATTTCTCTTTACAGATCACTGTGGCAGGCAAATAAAATAAATTCTATATTACAGGAAGTGTCCCGAAGCTTTGTTAAAAAAGAAACCATCCTAAAAAACATCATAGAAAGCATTAAATTAGAGTTTCAGTCCACGTGTTCACTCTCCTACTGCTTCAGTTTTAGGTTTTAACCCTCTAAACTCCAGTTTCTGGGCTTTTTTTGTTCCTGGGTATTTTTCACAACAGTCTTCCACGGTTCGGTAATTTATCTTCAGACCGGACGAAAGAGAAGAGCTGTAATTTTTCTGCACATTCCGATGATTTGCATGCTCGTGTGCACATGCGAGTTCAGGGCCATGATCTGATTCAGGAAGTAGTTTTCACAAATTATCATCAGGTCCTCTGCTAACGCGAATCACGACAGCCTCTATTAGCCCGGCGGGAGAAGCTCGGCGGGGATGAACCAGGTTTTTGTTTCAGAACTGGCTGAAGACATGAATATTACCCGCAGATGAAACAACAGAATAATAGAGTCGGTTTTATTCTCCTGCTGATGGGAGTTACATAACGGCGGGATAAACCGAGGTCTCGGCATGGCCAGATGCAAAAGGCCTCTTCTCTCTGTCTCTTCGCGTCGGCTTCATGGGGCTGTTGTGTTGCATAATCACAGAGCTAGTTATAAATAATTCTGTCAGCACTTCAGAGCTCACCAGACAGGGCCGGCCTTCCTTCATGCACACAGCAGGTGACACCATGTTTAGATGCTCAGATGGGGTTTGGAAAGTCTCTCAGTAAAATATGTTGGACTTCTGCCTTTTAGAGGAGCATCCGATGTCACGGTGTCCTTACATTTTTACTGTAAAATCAATAAAGCAGCATTTCTCATTCAGTATTTCTCTTAAATTTAACAACAGAAAGATGCAAATCAATGTTTTATTCAGTTCAGGTGCCGCTGATCTTCGTCTAATCTCCATCGTTGAAATGAGGAGTAACCCTGGTGGTTTGGAGGAGGAACCTTTAGCAGCTCAAACAGGGTTTCTGGGGAGATTTTTTTTGTGGCGAGGCCTCTGACACTTCCTACCTGCATTTACACTTTGTTTTGGTGAATTTATTTTTAAAACTTTGTGATATTCTAACAGTATTTCATCACATCTAAAACTAGAAAAGCACTCAGAGTTCAGTCCTCCTCCAAGGCTGCTCATTCCCCCACATGTAAAAATGCAGCATTTCTTTATTAGTTATTGATGATCAAAAACCACGGCAACATAGAATGTGTCCATTTAATATAGATGTACCCACAAACACAATGACCTTGCACTGACCACAGAGGTGTGTTCTGCATGTGTACGTTATGTACGACATATTTAGGTCACGAATCACATGACCTAAATAGTTCGCAGAAGGAACTGATGGGACTCAAACACCCCCACAGTTTAATCAGCTGTTCCTTGGATCATTTCTGTCCTGATAAGTCCTCAGAGGTGGATTTGTAGTAGGATCACCATCATGTGACGTAGTGTTCACTGGTTGTCATGGTTACAGTGCCGCTGTGCCGCTATCTGGCAACGATACAGAATCTTTAACAAATCACCACATTTGTCAAATTCTTAGAAATTTGTCCAGAAGTTGCTCAAAATCCTCTTTTCCTGTTCACAATCTGTCCGACATGAGTTAAACATTTAGGATGGATTAGAAGGGTTCCAAAAATGACTTAAAAAAATGAAAACATGTCCAGAATAACTCAAATTTAAATGTGGTCAAAGTTTGTCAAAAATGAGCTAAATGTAGACACTGCTTTGTCCAAACAAAGTTCATATAAGGTTTCAGAAAAGTTCATTTAGCCTCGTTAGCTGTTAGCTGCTAGCTGTTAGCCATTAACTGCTAGCTGTTAGCCGTTAGCTGCTAGTTGTTAGCCGTTAGCTGTTAGCTGCTAGCTGCTAGCTCATTCTATCCAGAAGCTGTTTATGGTTCCTGGAGAACACAAGCAGCATATGAAAATGAAATCTGATAACGCAGACGGACGCCTCCATCTCCGTCCAACATGTCCATCCGTTCACTCCTCCGTTCCCCACAGAACCGGTTCTTTCTGTGGACGCCGGTTGTCAGCTTAGAACATCTTGAATCAGATGCAAAGCTGCTTAGGCCTCTTTACAACAACAACAGGAAGCGATGCGGAGCGACGTCCTGATCAATAATGGATGAGCTTCTGCTGTACGGAACGTACAGGGAGCGACTGAATGTATTTAACGGTTCTTCTCCTCCAACGGAACGTCAGAACAATGAAAACTGTGAAAGAGAGAAGTGAAGATTCATTCACTGAGGTGGAGAACACAAAGAACCGAAGGCAAGACGGAACAGAAGATCTGAAAACTGGAAATGAAACTGAGTTAGCAACCGCAGAGATCGTTCTCTAACATTACCTACAGGTTCTAGTAATGTTCTCAGCTAGCAGGAAACGTTCTCTAAAATTACCTACAGGCTCTACTAATGTTCTCAGCTAGCAGGAAACGTTCTCTAAAATTACCTAAAGGCTCTACTAATGTTCTCAGCTAGCAGAGAACATTCTTTAACATCTAACATTACCTACAGTTTCTAGTAATGTTCTCAAGAAAACATTTTAATATATGGACCAAGAACGTTTTATCATTTCAAGTGATGTTCCAACCCAGCAGGCAGGGAACGTTCGCTAATACAACAGACAGGTTCTACTCATGTTCTAAAGAAAATGTTTTAATATATGTACCGAGAACGTTTTAAAGATTCTCATCATTTCAAATATGCTCCTAACCGGCTAAAAGTGAATGATCCCACAACGTTCTCTAGCATTACCTGCAGGCTCTAATAATGTTCTCAAGTAAATAGTTTATTATACGTACCAAGAATGTTTCATCATTTCAAATAGTGTTCCTACAACGTTCTCTGACATTACCTAAAGGTTCTAGTGATGTTTGAGAAATATGTTAACGTTTTAAGGATATTTATTATTTCCAGCGATGTTCCAACCGAGCCACCAGGGAACGTTGGATAATGTTACTAACAGGTTCTCGTGATGTTCCAAAGAAAACTTCAGTTTTTAGAGTTTTGTTTTTTTCTGGCCTCCTGCTGCCAGTTTGTTGTTGTTGTTGTTTACAGCGTTGTTGTCTGATAAACAAACGTGAGTCAGAGTGAAGCAGCTTCCTGTCTGTCTGATCGTTCCGTCCTGTTGTTTCTGCAGACGTCAGACTGAGTTTATCTGCAGCCGATCGATTATTGATCACAGGTTTGGTTCCACGAGGCGTTCAGGGAACATCCGGAAACCTGAGTATTTAATTTGAAATTTCATTGATTGACTTTTCTGGAATATTTTTCAGTTTTTCCACAACCTTTCTGATGTTTTGTCATATTTTGGGGCATTTTATTGATATTTTTACCCACGGTCAGTTAATTTTTTGGACTTTTTTCTAAAATTTTTCTGGCAAAATTTTTATATTTATGTCATTTATAACCAGTTTTAGACTTTTATTTTAATATTTGTACGACATTTTATTCATTAAAAAATATTCATGTTATTGGAAGTATTTTTTGGGATATTTTTTCTGGGACATTTCAGGAGAAATTTTCTAAATTTACAGCGTCTTTTTTGATATATTGTGAAATTTTGGAAGCATTTTATTGATATTTTTACTTGCATTAAATAAAAGGTTTGGAAGTTTTTAATAAAAATAATAAAAAAAAAAATTGCCAGATGTTTTATTATTTGTGATGTTTTCCAATGTTTTTCTGCAAAATTTTCACATTTTTTGCAGATTTGAAATCATTTATAATATTTTTGGAATATTTCTTTCTTTGAGATTTCAGAAAAAAATTTCTTTACAAAATTTACAGCCAATTTTTCATATTTTGTGAAATGTAGGGGCCTTTTGTTGGTATTTTTACTCATGTTAAAATAAAGTTTTAGACTTTTTAGAAAAATTGCCAGAACTTTTTTTTATTTCTAATGTGTTTGGATGTTTTTCTGCAACATTTTTTTTTTTTTTTTTACAAATTTAAAATCATTTATAACCTGTTTCTGACTTTTATTTTAATATGTATGCAACATTTTTATTGTTTTAAAAATTGTTTAAATGTTATAGAAATTGTTGACATATTTTTTCTGGGACATTTCATGAACATTTTTCAAAATTTACAGCAATTGTTTTGATATTTTGAGTAAATGTTATTGACGTTTTTACTCACGTTTTATTAAGTTTTGGATTTTTGTCTAAAATTGTCAGGACATTTTGTTGTTTCTTCAAACATTTTGTAAATATGTTTATGGTTAGGGTGTTTTCTGCAAATTTTTTTTATTTTTTGCGGGTTTGAAGTCATTTATAACCAGTTTTAGAATTTTATTCATTTGAAAAAAGGATTGACATGCTATTTGAAATATTTGAGAACATTTTTTCTACCGAGAAAATTTTTCTAAATTTACAGCCACTTTTTTGATATTTTGTGAGATTTTGTTTATATTTGATTGATAGTTTTACGCACGTTGAGTAAAACTTTTGGTCCTTTTTAATTAGCAGGACATTTTATTATTTCTTCAGACATGTTGTAAATATGTTTGTGAGTTCTGGTGTTTTTCTGTACATTTTTTAAAATTTTTGGTCGATTTGAAGTAGTAGTAGTTTATTCGGTCAGCAAGGAAAAAAGTAAACATTGTAACAATTGTGTACTTATGATGGCATCATCATCATCATCGTTGTCCACATAAATTATCATTGTCAACATCATCAACAAAATCATCATCAACATCATGGTCCTGTGTCATAGGAACATTTTATTTGTTTTTAAACATATTTTTTCAGATTTTGGATATTTTTTGGGACATATAAGGAAAATTTCCATTTTTTTGGTACTGAGTGAAATTTTGGGGTCATTTTCTTGATTTTTTTTTTTTTTTTTTTCACTGTATAGAAACTTGTGGACGTCGATGTGATTCAGGCTCACAGAAATCATTGTAGTTTAAAAGAAAAATATGCATATTAAGAATTTATAAATTCCTATTTCCAGATTTTCCCTGATCATGTCGGCTCCTTTACCTGAACTCGTTCTGACTTGTTCTCGTCTCGGGTCCGTCGGTTCTCCCTCATTCCTAATAGATGAGTGATTCTGAGGCTGCAGGTTCAGAGGAGGTCAGAGCAGCGACCAATCAGAAGCACTCTATCCTCCGGACGGTTTCTAGGCGAGAAAAGCTTCAAAATGTCACTGGAAAGGTTGGTGATCCTGAAACTGCTCTAGACCAGGAGGAGGTGTTGGTGTGTACAAGTACACGAGTACAGTAAATATATAATACATGTGTAGTGTAGTACAGGAGTATAATACATGTAGGATGAGGTCCAGGTGGTGATCTGGGGTCTAGATGTTGAGGATCAAACCTCCTTTCAGACACTTTCAGGAGCTGAATCACTAAATAACTGGAGGAAGGGTTCAGCTCTAGTTCCCTGTCGTCCCAAATGACGCATATGAGCGTATTTTCAGGTTCATCGGGCTTCTTGACATTTAGAAGCTTCTGCACGCTCATCTGTGTGGTTTGGTTACCGTGACGATATCATGTGTGTTTTAAGATGCACACAAACAGAAACACACACTGCAGCTGAGTCACCCACAGTGGGAGTATTTATGCCACAAACAGCCCAGTTTTAGACCATTTCATCATTTCTGGACGTGTTTTCATTTATTTCATTTTTACGTCGTGCAGCTCTGAGGAACCAGAACATCATGAAGAAGAAATGTCCCAGAATCTGCCCAAATCAAATGGAAATTAGCTTAAAATGAGAAAATCTGATCTGAAAAGACTTCAACGTTGTCCAAATTCACTCAAAATTTGTCTAAAATTACTCAAAACTCACTTAAAACGTCAAAAACAATTTCTAAAAATGTGTAATATGACAACAGAAAATCATCTATAATGACTAATAGTCTCTAAAGAGTCTGAAAATGAGTTTTAAATGTAAAAAACTGACACAAAAAAAATGGTTCCAAAGATGGATGAAAGAAGGAACATTTTTCAAGATTTACAGCCATTTTTTTATACTTTGTGGTATTTTGGGGGCATTTTTCTGATATTTTTACTCATGTTTAATAAAGGTTTAGGAGTTTTATTGAATTGCAGGACGTTTTATTATTTCTGAGATGTTTCAGTGTTTTTCTGCAAATTTTAGATTTTTTTTTTTGCAGATTTGAAGTCATTTATAACCAGTTTTAGACTTTTATTTTGACATTTGTGCGACATTTTGTTTGTTTAAAAAAATTATCCACACATTACTGTAAGTATTTTGGGATATATTTCTCAGACATCTCATGAAAATGTTTTATCATTTGCAGGACATTTTGTTTAAAAATGTTTTTCACATATTATTGGAAATATTTTTGAATATTTGCTCTCAGATGTTTCAGGGAAGTTTTGTCAAAACTTACAGCCATTTTCAGATATTTTGTGGCATTTTATTGATATTTCTACTCGCGTTTAATAGAAGTTTTGGACTTTTTCTAAAAAATTGCCGGAAATTTTAATAAAAGTTTGACTAAGGTCAGAAAATCCGTCAACCTTTGTAAGTCCAGACCATCACAAACATTTCCTCCAATCATGGTTCTATAAATGATGTCCGAGGATCAGAGGAACGTTCCTCTGGAACCTAAGATTGAAAACGTTGTGAAGGTTTTGTTCTCGAGCTGTTTTCTGGTCTCGGGTGCTTCGAGAAACAAATATCAAAGCCGTGAGTCGTAGCATCAGCCGACAGGAAGTAGAAACGTTCCACGGTGAAGATCTCACCGCTGTGTTCTGTTTGTGTTCTAGTGTGGCTCGGTGTAAAGAGATGGACAACGCAGCGAGAAACCGGCAGGCTCCCATGTCGCCCTCAGACTTCCTGGACAAGCTGATGGGGAGAACATCCGGATACGACGCCCGGATAAGACCCAACTTTAAAGGTACCTGCAGAACTCTGGTTCCTCCACAGCAGCAGGTTCTCTTCAGAGAGGCAATAGTGTCACAGATCCAAGGAGCAAAAATGTTCCGCCTATGTTGTTCTGTCACGTTACAGGAACGTTTCATAGAGATCTTCTGAAACCTGGAAGACATCTAGAGAACATTTTCCGAATGTTGCTTTGAGAATGTTCCTTTTTGGTCATACAAGAACGTTCTTTAATTAGGTTCCTCGACTGCATCTTCTGAAGAACTTTCTGTCATCTGAAGTTTCAAGAACATCTGGAGAACATTTTAAAAATGTTGCTTTGAGAACATCCTGGAAATCGTTTTATAGAAGAACATTCTAAAATGTGTTCCTCAACAACATCAACAGAAAAGGCAGAATGTTCCACCTTTGATGAGATATCACATTACAGGAACGTCTTCTAAAGAACTTCCTGTCATCTGAGATCTGGAGAACATCTGGAGAACATGTTGCACTGAAAACATCCAACAACACATTTTATAGAAGAACATTCTAAAGAACGTCCTCAAGACATCCTCAGAACATTTGCTAGTTTATCAAAGCACAGGAACATCTTATGAAGAACGTTCTGTCACCTAGGAGTCTCGAGAACATCTGAAGAACATTTTAGAAATACCAGTTTTAGAATGTTCCCTACATAGAACGTTCTGCTACCAATCGTCCAGCCTTCCTGTTTTTCCAGCTTCTGTCTGATAAATTCCGTCGTTCTGATGATTTTTATGGAGGAACTTGTCTTTAAAGGTCCTCTGAGGTTTTGTGGTTGACCTGGTGAAGCTGCTGAAGCTCTCAGATGGTTCCTATGTGCTGAGGAGAACGCTGCTGGTTCTCCTCTCTGGGATCTGTGGCTGTGCCTCGGTGCTGTTTTACAGGGTTTTAGATTGAGACGTTCCCACACCAGAGGCCTGTTTAATTGTTCAGCACTAATGAGAGATTCACCCCAGGGCTGTGTAGCTGCTGGAGGACAGGAGAACTTCACAGGAACCGTTCTCCATGAAGCGGAGCACCGTCCTCTTCTGCATTATTAACCTGATCTGTTCCTCCCTCAGGTCCTCCGGTCAACGTCTCCTGCAACATCTTCATCAACAGCTTTGGCTCCATCGCTGAGACCACCATGGTGAGTGGCTGCTTCACAAGTGTTTGGTTCCGTGTTTGGTTCTGTGTTTGGTTCTGTGTTTGGTTCTGTGTTTGGTTCTGTGTTTGGTTCTGTGTTAGGTTCTGTGTTTGGTTCCGTGTTGGGTTCCGTGTTTGGTTTTGTGTTTGGTTCCGTGTCAGGTTCTGTGTTTGGTTCCGTGTTTGGTTCCGTGTTGGTTCCGTGTTGGTTCCGTGTTTGGTTCCATGTTTGGTTCCGTGTTGGGTTCCGTGTTTGGTTTCCTCGTTTGGTTCCGTGTTGGTTCCGTGTTGGTTCCGTGTTTGGTTCCGTGTTGGGTTCCGTGGTTGGTTCCGTGTTTGGTTCCGTGTTTGGTTCCGTGTTGGGTTCCGTGTTGGTTGGTTCCGTGTTTGGTTCCGTGTTTGGTTCCGTGTTGGGTTCCGTGTTGGTTGGTTCCGTGTTGGGTTCCGTGTTGGTTGGTTCCGTGTTGGGTTCCGTGTTGGTTGGTTCCGTGTTGGTTCCGTGTTGGTTGGTTCCGTGTCAGGTTCTGTGTTTGGTTTCCTCGTTTGGTTCCGTGTTGGTTCCGTGTTGGGTTCCGTGTTGGTTCTGTGTTTGGTTCCGTGTTGGGTTCCGTGTTGGTTCCGTGTTGGGTTCCGTGTTGGGTTCTGTGTTGGTTCTGTGTTTGGTTCCGTGTCAGGTTCTGTGTTTGGTTTCCTCGTTTGGTTCCGTGTTTGGTTCCGTGTTGGGTTCCGTGTTGGTTGGTTCCGTGTTGGGTTCCGTGTTGGTTCCGTGTTGGTTCCGCGTCAGGTTCTGTGTTTGGTTTCCTCGTTTGGTTCCGTGTTGGTTCCGTGTTGGTTCCGTGTTGGTTCCGCGTCAGGTTCCGTGTTTGGTTTCCTCGTTTGGTTCCGTGTTGGCTCCGTGTTGGTTCCGTGTTGGTTCCGTGTTTGGTTCCGTGTTTGGTTCCGTGTTTGGTTCCGTGTTGGTTGGTTCCGTGTTGGGTTCCGTGTTGGTTGGTTCCGTGTTGGGTTCCGTGTTGGTTGGTTCCGTGTTGGGTTCCGTGTTGGTTGGTTCCGTGTTGGGTTCCGTGTTGGTTGGTTCCGTGTTGGTTCCGTGTTGGTTGGTTCCGTGTCAGGTTCTGTGTTTGGTTTCCTCGTTTGGTTCCGTGTTGGTTCCGTGTTGGGTTCCGTGTTGGTTCTGTGTTTGGTTCCGTGTTGGGTTCCGTGTTGGTTCCGTGTTGGGTTCCGTGTTGGGTTCTGTGTTGGTTCTGTGTTTGGTTCCGTGTCAGGTTCTGTGTTTGGTTTCCTCGTTTGGTTCCGTGTTTGGTTCCGTGTTGGGTTCCGTGTTGGTACCGTGTTGGTACCGTGTTGGTTCCGTGTTGGTTCCGTGTTGGTTCCGCGTCAGGTTCTGTGTTTGGTTTCCTCGTTTGGTTCCGTGTTGGTTCCGTGTTGGTTCCGTGTTTGGTTCTGTGTTGGTTCCGTGTTGGTTCCGTGTTGGTTCCGTGTCTTCCCTCTGAGTGCATCCTAAAGTGTTTCCTGTGAACTAGGCTCCATCGTGCTGCTGCTGTGTGCATTAGAGCTGTTATAGTATAGATGAGCTCTAAAAGCATTTCTGCTGCTCACAGCTCCTTTCAGACACATTTAAGCAGGAGAAGCTTCATTAGTGGAGAAAATAAATAAATGTGCTGAGTTTTATGTTCAGAGGTCATGAAGCTGTAGGTGGTAGAATTATAAAAACACCTTTAAAACCACATTATGGTTCAAAGACAGCAAACGGTTTAAACAGTTTGAAAAAATAAAAATAATTATTTCAAAAATTAATTTATGAAAAAAAGTTTTTTTTAAATGTTTGCAATTTTTTCTGTCCTTAATATTTATAATTTGTCTTTCTAAAAACAGAAATTATCTATAAAAAATCCACATAATTTAAATACAATGGAAAATACTGTATTTATACTGTATGAAAATCTGTGAATTAATTATATTTTCACAGATTTTATAGTCAAACTAAAAAATTATTAATTGCTGCATTATACCATTAATATTCATCGTTTGTCTTCCAATTAACAGCAAATGTCAGGAAAAAATTTAAGACAATGAAAATAAAATTCAGTAAAAATGTATCTTGTTTTTTTGGCAGATTGAGAATGCAGTGAAAAAGATTTAATTTTATAGTAAGACTGCAAAAATAAAATATTGGCATTTGTAAAAATAATTATTTTAAAATTAAAATAGTGATTTTTTAAATATTTTTTCTTTAATTATTAGTATTATTATTATTTTAATTTGTTTATTATTATTTTTATTTTTCCAATTTCTTGGTCCTGAATACTTTGTTTGTATTTCAAGGAATGGCAAATATCAGGAAAAAACAGACCTGACAATAACAGGAAGTTTATGTACAATTTATCTTATTTTTAGCAGATTCAAAAACAGTAAAAATTATTTAATTTTATATTAAAACATTGCAAAAAAATAAGAAATTGCCATTTGTAGAAAGCTATGGGCTGTAAAAACAGCTTTTTAAAAAAACATTATTACATTTTCTTAATCTTATTGTTTGTCTTTCAAATAACAACAAATATCAGGAATTTTTAAAAACATGAAAATAACAGCAAATTCTAGTGAGTTTTAAATCATTTTTAGCATATTTAAATACAGTAAAAAATATGATTTCACAACAAAACATTGCAAAAAAAAAATTCTATTGGAAAAATAAAAACGCTTACTTCAAAAATAAAATTGTAAAAATATCCACAATCTATAGAATATGATAAATATTTATAATTTGTCGTTCAAGTCCTGGAAAATAGAAAAAATTATTTAATTTCATGTCAAACGTGATAAAGTAAAATGAAAGAGTTAAAATAAACGCCCATGGTTAATCAGTGGTTCATATTAATGTTAAATATAGAAACTGTGATGTTTTTATTGAAGCAGAGATTCTGAATTATTCTCATCTGAGGACAGCATTATTTCTGTGTTTTAATCTGGTTATTATCAGCTGGTTTGTAGAACTATAGCAGCAGACGTTTAATAATGACGTTAACGAGTTTATTTCTGTGTTTTAATCTGGTTATTATCAGCTGGTTTATAGAACTATAACAGCAGACGTTTAATAATGACGTTAACGAGTTTATTTCTGTGTTTTAATCTGGTTATTATCAGCTGGTTTATAGAACTATAGCAGCAGACGTTAATAATGACGTTAACGAGTTTATTTCTGTGTTTTAATCTGGTTATTATCAGCTGGTTTATAGAACTATAGCAGCAGACGTTTAATAATGACGTTAACGAGTTTATTTCTGTGTTTTAATCTGGTTATCAGTAAAACTCCTGCAGCAGACGGGATGTGAAGCGACAGACGAGCAGACAGGAATAGCAGATGTGCAGAAAGACGATGAGCGACTCTGACAGCAGATAGTTTAGAGTCGATTTCCAGCCAGAATCTACAGAAATTAAAAGTAAAAAACGTCCCCAAAGTCCCAGAATGACGCAGTCTGGATGCCGCTTTAAAAGCTTTTTGTCAACCTGTGAACGACAAATTCATCACAGAAAAGAATTTCTGAGCACAAATCAGATCCAGTTCTACTCTGACTTCTGAAATACTGCACCTGATACCATTTAATTCAGAATAAAATTAAATAAAATATATACAAATACATTTAAAATTAAATCAAATTAATATACAATAAAATGAAATAAATATAATTCAGTTGAAATAAGTATAAAATATAATGAAATGAAATGGATATAAAAATATAATGAAACAAAATAAAATGAAATGAAATAATTATAAAACAAACAAAATACGATTAAATGAAATGAAATAATCTAAAATAATATAGAATCAGGGCTGCTCAGTGGTCTAGTGGTTAACACTTTCTCCTTGCAGCAAGAAGATCCCGGTTCAAATCCCGGCCTGGGATCTTTCTGCATGGAGTTTGCATGTTCTCTCCTGTGCATGCGTGGGTTTTCTTCCGGGTACTCCGGCTTCCTCCCACAGTCCAAAAACATGCTGAGGTTAATTGGTTACTCTAAATTGTCCGTAGGTGTGAATGTGAGTGTGATTGTGTGTCTGTATATGTAGCCTGTGACAGACTGGTGACCTGTCCAGGGTGTCCCCTGCCTTCACCAGAGTCAGCTGGGATAGACTCCAGCACCCCCCATGACCCTAGTGAGGATGAAGTGGTGTATGGAGGATGGATGGATGGATGGATGGAATGGATGGATGGATAATTAGAATCAAATGAAATGAAATAAATCTAAAATAAAATGGAATTAAATTAACTTAAATTAAACATAATAAAATGAAGTAAGATAAACAAAATGAATTGAATGAAATGAAATAAATTAAAATATAAGTAAAATAAAACAAATTAAATTAAATTACATAAAATGAAATAAGATCAACTGTATGAAAAAATATAATACATAAAAAATGAACAGAATAGCAAATGAAAGTAATTTCTCATCAATCAGATGATCAGAACCAGTCAGCATGTTTACATATGTAACTAATTAATCCTGATTACAGGTAATCTATTACTCCTCAGCCCTTATTAAAGTAGCTGTGATTTCCCAGTTTGTTCCTAATTATGATAAAAGCTTCCAGCAGTGATTCAGTTTCCTGCCTTTAGACCCCATCAATATTCAGGACTTCAGCAAATATAAATAAAAATCACTTTATAAAAGGACATTAAATCCAGCTGTACAAACACGCACATTGATTTTTCTGTTTTTAAATGAATACTGAGTGAATTATGGTCATTGAACCAGTGGGAGGTAAAGGACACCAGGTCTGAATATGGAGTTAATAATGAGAAATTAATCGTGTTTACTGGATTCTGTGGTTGATTAAACACGAACCATTAGAAAGAGAGATAAGGAGTTAATCAGCTGCTCCTGAACGCACCGTGAGGCGTTCAGGTTCACAAACTGTCGCTGTGGTTTAAAAACCTGAGGCCATGTCAGAAAAAGTGTTCCTGTTGGTCTGACTGATCGATGCTTGGCGGACTCGGACTCATTGGGCACAGTCGCCTAAATGCTTCCTGCACGCTGGGAGACGTTCTGACGGGTTCTGCTGCCAGCTGATGGCGTCACTACAGCTTCTGAATGCACAATATAGCTTTCATTTGACTTTTATTATTTATCGACTGCATGGAATGTTTATGGCGTCTGTGTGTTTCATTGTTTTTTAAATCCGGTTCTCCCTCCGGTTCCAGCGTTTCTCCAGCCGTACGTTCAGTCCTGATTCTAACACAGAGCTCCCTCCGCATCAGAAATAAAAAAAACAGATTTATGACTCAGAAATAATGATATCTCTGCTCATCGAATGCATAAATACAGAGACTCAGGATGAAAGCTGTTTTTAGTTCTGTGGCGTCCAGGATGTCTCTGATCTGAAGCCTTTTCTTCAGCTGTGCTCAGAACTTTACAGTCAGTCAAACGTTCTTTGTCCTCCAGACCAGTGTCTTCTTCCAGAACCTTCCTTAATGTTGTGCTCGGCCCTGCCAGACCTTCTGACTGCCTCATTTTTTACCTTTTACGTCTCATTTTCTGTCTATTTATGGATGGATGGATGGATGGGTGATAATGGATGCATGATGATGGATGAATGATGATGGATGGATGGATGGATGGATGGATGGATGGATTGATGGATGAATGATAATGGATGGATGGATGGATGGATGGATGGATGTGATATGGATGATGGATGAGGTGATAATGGATGCATGATGATGGATGAATGATAATGGATGGATGGATGGATGGATGGGTGATAATGGATGCATTATGATGGATGAATGATGATGGATGGATGGATGGATGGATTGATGGATGAATGATGATGGATGGATGGATTGATGGATGGATGGATGGATGGATGGGTGATAATGGATGCATGATGATATGAATGGGTGATAATGGATGGATGGATGGATGGATGGGTGATAATGGATGCATGATGATGGATGAATGATGATGGATGGATGGATGGATGGATGGATTGATGGATGAATGATAATGGATGGATGGATGGATGGATGGATGGGTGATAATGGATGCATGATGATGGATGAATGATAATGGATGGATGGATGGATGGATGATGGGTGATAATGGATGCATTATGATGGATGAATGATGATGGATGGATGGATGGATGGATTGATGGATGAATGATGATGGACGGATGGATGGATTGATGGATGGATGGATGGATGATAATGGATGCATGATGATGGATGAATGGGTGATAATGGATGGATGATAATGGATGGATGGATGATAATGGATGCATGGATGATAATGGATGGATGGATGATATGGATGGATGGATGGGTGATAATGGATGCATGATGATGGATGGATGATAATGGATGGATGGGTGATAATGGATGCATGATGATGGATGGATGATAATGGATGGATGGGTGATAATGGATGGATGGGTGATAATGGATGGATGGGTGATAATGGATGGATGATAATGGATGGATGGCTGTATGATGATGGATGTATGATGATGGATGAATGATAATGGATGGATGATGATGGATGGATGGATGCTAATGATGGATGAATGATGTCACTTCCTGTCTCGTTTTGTCGTGTTGCGTCTCTACTCATTTTGTGTCTTGTTAGGGTCCGAGCACCGAGGGTGCGAAGGACAGGCGGTGCCAGGGCACCGACTGTCCAAGGCACCAGCGGTGCCAAGGACCCTATTGAAACCCTAGGGTTTATTATTATTATTATTATTATTATATTATTATTATTATTTTTTTTTTTCTCCCGTAAAGTAAATTGGCTTTTTTGGCGGCTCCTATCATTACTCCAAACCGCGTGAAATTGGATGCAACATCAGGACTGGCGAAAAATTGATATTTTATGGGAGTTGCGATGTGCGTGCCAAAAGGCTCTATAGCGCCACCTGCAAGTTGAAAAAGTAGTCATAGGCAACTGCCACAATGTTCATGTACAGCTACAATATTTGGTGGGCATATGCAGAACATCTGGACACACCAAAAGTCAATTACAGCCACGCCCTAACCCAACAGGAAGTCGGCCATCTTCAATTTGCTGAATTTTTCAACTAATCGCTCCTCGGGAAATGACTTGCCTTTTGGCGGCCTACATGAACCAAAACGCGTGAAATTTGGCGTGCACATCAGGACTGGCGAAAAATTTGATATTTTATGGGAGTTGCGGCATATGTGTGAAAAAATGGTCTCTATAGCGCCACCTGCAAAATTGAAACAGTGGTCATTAGGCCAACTTCACAATGTTTTATTACAGTACAATATTTGGTGGGCATATGCACCACATCAGGACACACCAAAAGTCAATCACAGCCACACCCTAACCAACAGGAAGTCGCCATCTTGAATTTGCTGTACATTGTCAAATTTATAGCTCCTAGTGATAAGTCTGAGAGAACTGAATTTGGCCAGTACATGCACCAGACCTTTCTGATGAAAAGTATCAAAACTCACCAGAAGCCAAAGGTGTGGCCATGGCGGAGCCTCAAACAACTGATCCTTCGCCATGAAACAGGAAGTGGTGTCTATTCTTCTCAACATGTCCAATCGTGCCTGAAATTTACATGTATGATGACAGTCCTGTCCTGATGTCATCCACATAGGGATATTCATTGACAGTCATAGCGCCACCTTGTGGTTTCAGGAAATAGACATCTTTACACTTTCATGCCCTATTGTTAACCGGCTTGATCATATTCACTTCAAATGCAGTGACAACAGCCTAAACACATTGATGATGCATCCCAGTGAAAATGGTGATTGTCATCAAAGGGCGTGTCTGTGGCGGCCAAACCAATTTCGATGTTTCGCCATGAAAATTTAACGATTCATATTCTCAGCTGAAAACACTCTATCTGCCTCAGACTCACATGCTGGATACCAGGTCAGTCTGAACACATCCACACTCATAATTTTGAAAAAGTCATAGCGCCACCTGTTTGGTAATAGTAAGTTTAAGGCCTTAATATTTTCAGTAACAATGGCCCAAACTTGGTGATATCATGCTGGAAATTGGTCAGTCAAGTCTTCACCTCTTGGACAATCACACACTGTGAAGGGTGTGACATTTCATGTAACGCTGTTTTGCCGTAGCAACCAAATATCGCCATGAAAACAAAGCCCTTTCTGACAGGTTAGAATACTCCAATGCTCACAAAAATTACCACACACATCACCATTGACCCAAGGAACACACTGTATGCATTCGGCACTTGCACATGCTATGCGCCCCTACAGTATTTTAACAAACTAGCCCCCCCAGCACGTTTCACTACATCCAGTGAATTGGGAGGCTTATAGAGCACATCAGACGCACAAAAAAGCCTCTGGAGCCATGTCCTAAACCCAACAGGAAGTCGGCATCTTGATTAATTGTGAGATTTTTGATGATTTTCTCACTTTTGAGAGTAATACCTCCTAGGGATAATTCCAGGAGACTGAAATTTTGTCAGTCCACACAGCAGGACTGTGATGAAAAGTTATCAAAAGTTTAACCAGAAGCCAAATGGCGTGGCCATGGCGACCATCAGCGTTTTGATGCTTCGCCATGAAAACATCAACTGCTGTATAAACTCTCCTCTGCATGCTCCAATCTGCCTCAAACTTTCCATGTGTGATCACAATCAATCCTGATCACATCTACAGGCCAACAGACACTCTCAGTCGCAGCGCCAACCTGATGGAGGGACAGTAAATGCTGTATAACTGGCCTCTACATGATCAAATCAGCCTTGAAACTTTTCATGAGTGATCAGAGTCCAACCCTCATCACATTCACTGTGTGAAATACACTCTGAGTTACAGCGCCACCTGGTGGATAGACAGGAATGCTCTATAACTGCTCTGAACATGCTACAGTCGGCTGAAATTTTAAATGTATGATGGACTCTGGTCCAGATGCGATTCAGAGGCCGACATACACTCTCAGTCACAGCGCCACCTGGTGACGTGCGTGGATTCACGACCAGCGTGGATGCGAGGACCCGTCCATCGCTGCTTGCAGCTTTAATTTTTGGTTGTTTTCTGTTTTCCTTCAGTGATCAGTGTCTTTGGGTCATTTCAGGAAACTTCACATCATTTATGGCTTTTTTTAATTTGAACATTTTGAAGCAAATCTGCAGTAATTTTCCACAATTTCTACTTCAATTTAACAAAGTTCAGTCATTTCGGATCATTTATCCTAATTTGCAGTTGGTAAATTCTGAGACCTCTCCATCATTCTCTTCTCCTTCTGGATGCTCTGGTTCATCAGAACTCTAAATGAGCCTCAGTAAGAGTAGATCAACCCCTCTAGAAGCTGCTTGGTTGAAACCATGGTGTCTTTGAAGCATAACGTGGCTTTAAAGGTGTTTTCTCCACAGGTTGTACTTCTACTGGGTAATGAATGAGTGTTTTTCAGACCACAGAGAGAGTTTAAAGCTCTCTGTGTTCCAGACGCTCAGGGAAGCTCCTTTAGCTGATTAGAGGCAGATTGTGGAGATGCACCCCTTCTTTTGTGAACTCTATGTCTCCTGGAGCAGCTCGGACCATCTGCTCTGTCAGCTGGAATGTTTTAAATACAATATCTGAGATCACAGTTAGATTCACTGGAGTTCAGTTTATCTTCATTGATGACCATTTTTTCAACAATTCTGCACAGATACATAATTTTAGGCAGTTTTTAAGTCAATTTATGCAATTTCGTTCTTTCGGTTTTTTCGAGTCTTTTTGCCATTTTACAAGCATTAGGGCAGAAGTTTATGTCCTGTTGATAAATTTTAAAGTCATTTTGAATCTGAATATTTCAGCTGTAGAAAGATGTTCTCCATTGCTGAATGGATCTCCAACTACTTCCTCCTCTGTTCTCTGTTTCTGAGCATGCTGCATTCTTATTTATTCATCCAGTTAGCTTTGTTGTCCCTTTATGTTCATTTTAATAAGTTTTTTAACAATTACAATCATTTCAACAATTCTGCACAGATTTACACCATTTTAGAGTGAATTTGTGTAATTCCAGGCCCATTTGTGCATCGTTTTAAACCATTTTTACACTCATTTGCACACGTTTGTCATTTTAGACCATTTTACACTCATTTTGCACACGTTGTCATTTTAAACATTTTTACACTCATTTGCACACGTTTGTCATTTAAACCATTTTACACTCATTTTGCACACGTTTGTCATTTAGACCATTTTTTACACTTCATTTTGCACACGTTTATGTCATTTTAAACCATTTTTTACACTCATTTTGCACACGTTTGTCATTTTAACCATTTTTACACTCATTTTGCACACGTTTGTCATTTAAACCATTTTACACTCATTTTGCACACGTTTGTTCATTTTAGACCATTTTTACACTCATTTTGCACACGTTTATGTCATTTTAACCATTTTTTACACTCATTTTGCACACGTTTGTCATTTTAAACCATTTTTACACTCATTTTGCACACGTTTGTCATTTTAGACCATTTTTACACTCATTTTGCACACGTTATGTCATTTTAAACCATTTTTACACTCATTTGCACACGTTTACATCATTTTGGACAATTTTTTGCCATTTTATTTGAATTAATGTGATTCTGGACAGTTTGTGAGTCATTTTCACCATTTATTGCACTCATTTTGCTCAGGTTTGTTATTTTTGACAGCGTCTGAAGCATTTTTAATATTTTTAACAGCTAAGACGGGTTTATGACATTTTAGACAAGTGGTTGAAGACAAAGCAGAAGATTTTTCTTGTTTTCATAGTTTCTTGCTCTGATAAATGGTGTAATATTTACTGGTTGGTTCTGGGGTTCAGATGGGTGAAGAGTTAGAGGACAGGTTTGATCAGAGCATCATCTAAAGAGCCTTTAAAACGCACCACCTCCTTGTTTACCTGTGAGGAGTTCCACCCTCAGTCGGCTTGCAGGCCCGACCGACAACTCAAAACCGGATCAGACGTGCTTTAGAGCTCCTAATCTGTGGGCAGATTTAACAAAGTGAGAACGGAGCCTCTGAACACAGACGGTGAGCTTAGCTGAGTGAGAAACGGATACATATACACCGAGGCCATATGTCACGCCGGGATTAAGACCTTTCTGTCTTCTCATCATCTGTCTTTTCATCTGCCTCCTGCCTCCAACAAACAGTGATGGTAACATCACAATCAACAACACGTCTGAACGCTGAACGGACGCCGAATACAACCGCAACCAGCTCTGGAGTCAGCTGACACTGATATTATTACCATGGAGACGGATGGATGGATGGATGGATGGATGGTGATAATAACGATGGATGGATGGATGGATGGATTGATAATGGATGATAATGGATGGATGGATAAAGGGATGGATTGATGGATGCTAATGATGGATGGATGGATGATAATATATGATGGATGGATGATGATGGAGGATGGATGATAATGGATGGATGGATAGATGGATGATAATGGAGGATGGATGCTAATGATGGATGGATGATTGGATGATAATGGAGGATGGATGCTAATGATGGATGGATAGATGGATGATAATGGAGGCATGGATGCTAATGATGGATGGATGGATGGACGGATGGATGGATGCTAATGATGGATGGATGATGAATGATGATGGAATGGATGATTATGGATGGATGGATGATAGTAAATAATGGATGAATGATGGATGCTAATGATGAATGATGGATGCTAATGATGGATGGATGGATGGATGGATAAATTATGGATGGATGATGGATGGATGCATGCTAATAAATGAGTATATGGATGCTAATGATGGATGCTAATGAGGATGCTAATGAGGATGCTAATGATGTTTGACTGTAAATTTGCTGCATGTTTCGATCAAACTAGAACATCTTTTGGACACAGAGGGATAAAAACAGACGATGAAAACAGAAACTTCCCTCTGTTTGGTTGTAAAGGGCGTTAAATGAAGGTGTAGTTGTTGTTTTTGTTTCTTTTCTAGCGTTACGTCAGCGGCAGCAGAGAGCTCTGTGGTGTTGTTGAGGCTTAGAGCCAGGTCTCTGTGCTGCACCACGTTAAACAGATTTACTGCTGTTCAACTCTTCTTTTTTCAATTTGTTCACTCAGTCTGTCCATCCATCCTTAATCCAGGTGTGAGAGCAGCGTTTATCTGCTGCTCAGGGACCAGTCCAAAGCCACAGGTCTGTTCTTACTCACATCGCTGGAAATAAAAGAGCTTCTCTCTGTTTTGGTTTGAAGCTCGTGACTTTAACGTGCTTCAACGGCACATGTGTGGCTGAAACCATGTGTTTGTGTGACAGAGTCTGTAAACGTAATAAACCAACCATAAGGAGCCTAAAGATGCTAAAAAGCGCAGTGGTGGTGATGATTCCATTCATTTGTTCCATTAAACTCATTTTAACTCAGTGTGGTTCAGTCTGAAGTCTCTGTGGAACCAGAAACAACACAAAGACGGAGAGAGAACTCAGAATGTACCCAAATCAGCTGGGAAGCCAGCTTAAAGTGAGAAAATCTGATGTAAAATGACTAAACTTTGTCTAAATTGATTAAAAATAGTCTTAAATTACTCAAAACTTACTTAAAGCATCCAAATGTATGTTAAAAAATCCAATAAATGACTTATATGACATGAAATTTGTCCAAAACGACAAATGAAATCCTACAAAATGATCAGTTATTGACATGTTTCAGAAAAATCAAGACACAAAACAAAAAGAATAGATTTTGAAGAATGTTTCTGTGAGCACTGACCCATATCAGCTACAAATTAGGGCAAAAAATTAAAAACGACTCAAAATTGTCCATAGTGAATTGAACTTTGTCCAAACTGACTCAAAAATTGTCCAAAATTACTCAAGATTTGCTTAAACTGTCAAAATGCTTGTTCAAAAATTAAAAAAAATGTCTTAATGATGTGAAATTTGTCTAAAATGATAATCATCCAAAATGACTAATAGACTCAACTGAAATAGTTTAAAAGGAAATCTGTCTTGTTTGGTCCCTCATTTATTTAAAGTTTAGTTTTAAATCTAAAAATGGTTTGAAAGATCGATGGAAGAATTAAATGACAAAAAAAGGCACAAACAAGAAAAGTGAGACGAAAATGAGTAAAACAAAACAGATGTGGAATAAAAATGGACCGGAAACGAGAAAATGAGACGTAAAATGTCAACAATGAAGCAAAAACAATCAGAAAAATGACACTAAATGACAAAAATGAGACACAAACCAGAGAAGTGACAAAGAATTATATGAATTCATTTAAATTTGATTCATCCAGTAGGTTTTTAATTTCCTTTCATGTTACTTTTTAAGAAGTTTTGAGGCATTTAGAAGAATTTTTCAACAATTCTGTACAGATTTATGCACCTTAGACAATTTTTAGGTCATTTTTGCATTTTGTTTGCACAAATTTGTGCCCATTTAGGACTGATTTTGAAGAATTTTGAATCTGTATTTTTAAAAAATTGGAAAGTTTATGACATTTTAAACAATTTTTTTGTAATTTTGAGTGAGTTCATGTAGTTTCTGACAGTTTTGAGTCATTTTTACACAAGTTTATGTCCTTTTGGGTGTGATTTGAATCTGAGTAATTCCAGCTGTAGAAAGATGTTGCACCATGCTGATGTATGTCCAACTACTAGATCTCTGTTCTCTGTTTCTGAGTCATGCTGCATTAATTTATTCATCCAGTAGCTTTGGTTTTACTCTGTCATCTCTGTTTTTTGTCTTATCTGTGTCCCATTTTTTTGTCATTTCTATCAGATTTTTTTCATATTCTGTCTTGTTTTTGTCATTTTCTCTCATTTTCTCATTATCCATCTCATTTTTTTTTCATTTTCTATCTCGTTTTGTCATTTTCTCTTTTTATTATTTTTATCTCGTTTTGTCATGTTCTACCTCATTTTTGTTATTTTCTATCTCGTTTCTGTCATTTTTTTTGTGTCTAGTTTTGGTCATTTGTGTCTCATTTTTGTCATTTTCTATCTCGTTTTTGTCATTTTCTATCTCGTTTTTTTCATCAGTATTCCTGAAGTTCATCTACTAGAACAGAACCCCGTCAACAGTTGTCTTGTGTTTTGTTTTTAAAGATAATTATCCTTTTCCTGTTTTGGTGGTGAAAACGTTGAGGCCCTACAGGAGTTAGAGCAGATCTGGGAGGTTAGGATCCACTGCGGAACATTTCAGGAACAGGACGACAGATTGTGCGTTGGCTGATAATCGCGGCGCTCTACCTGCCAGCACGGATCTCGTCTGGCCTCGGAGGCCTCGGGCGGCCGCTGAATCACCGTACAGTGAGCTGTTCCAGCTCTGATGAGGTTTCTGCATCAGCGACCTCCTGATGAGTCCGGTTCCTCTGCAGCCATGACCACGCTTCTTTTACCGCTTCTTCTTCCTCTCAGGTAGCAGAACAAAGCGGCCGTACGGTTCGGTTCTCGGGGAATTGTGCTCCACCCCGACCCGACCGATGCCCTTTGGTTCCTTTGGTCTCATCTGTTTGGAGCAGCAGAGGTTCAGTGGAGTGGAAGAGCAGCGATGAGGCTTCCAGTCACTGAGCAGAGCAGCTAAGCCGCCTCTCACGGTGCATTCTGGGAGTTTTCCTACGGAGTGATGCTGGCACCGGGATGCTCGGATCACTCTCGAGGGATCGCTGCTTTGCTTTTTACTCACACAGACCTTTAAGTCAGAGAAAAGAGAACAAACGGCTTTAGAGCGATTCCTGCTGCTGCCCTCCCCCACGTAGTTCAACACCACACACAGATAAACCTCTTCTACGCTCATTTTACACGACTTTATGTCAGTTTGGTCATGAGTCATTCCAGCTGCAGGAAGATGTTTCACCATGCTGGATGGATGAGCATTTTTGAAAAATCGTTTTCAGCCATTCTTTACAAATTTTTGTCATTTTAGACAAATTTTGCATCGCTCTGTGCAGGTTTATGTATTTTTGAGTCATTTTTGAACAAATTTTAAATAATTTTGGACATAAAAAAATCCATTTTTACCAGCCACAATATGTTTGATTCACCTCGTCACTCTCACGGTGCATTCTGGGAGTTTTCCTACGGAGTGATGCTGGGAGGCTCGGATCACTGGAGAGATCGCTGCTCTGCTTTTTACGCACACAGACCTTAAATCAGAGAAAAATCAGATAAAAAGGGAACAAAGTGATTTCTGCTGCTCGATATGAAGGTCCTCCTCCCCTCCCCCACGCCGTTTTAAATCCAGAGGTAAACCTCGTTAATCAGGTTAAAACTGCACAGCGTCCAGGCAGGATGAGTGTTTAATAGACAGACTCTGATGTAATGATGCTAATTATTCAGAAGAGTGAAAATATGACGACGAGCAGCCTCAGGTGTTCCTGCTGATCACCAGAATGTTTTAAAGGTTAATCCTGCAGTATGAGCAGCTCTTTCATCAACGTCACATCTGTAATGCAAGAATAGAATTACTGTCGGTAATATGGAAACTTTTTAGTCATTTTGGTTGAATTTGACCTCATTTAGGAAAAGTTTCTGTCCTGAGTTTGTGTCCAAGCATAAGACTTTAGTCTAGTTTGGAATTATTTTGGAACAAATTGAGTCATTTTGTAAAACTCTGAGGTATTTTGAACAAATTAGAAGCACTTTAGAGTCATTTGAGTCATTCTGGACAAGTTTTTGCTGATTTTGTTAAGATTTTTAGGTGATTGTGGGCGCTTTTTTTAACCATTTGCTTGAATTTAAACTATTTTAAAACTGGTTTTAGGCAAAATTTGACATATTCATTCTGGTCAAAAAGATTTTTTTAGGATTCATTTTACTAATTCTGGATAACTTATTAGTCATTGTGATTAATGTCGAAGTCATTTTGGACAAGTTATTTTCATTTTAGAACAATTTAGTTTTCGTTTTTTTCCAACCAGTGTTGTGTATAGTTTAGTAGTAGACAAAAAACCTTCCTGTTTACTACCGCAATCTCAGTAGTAAACAAGATGATTGTACTTCCTGTTTATTACTGGAACCTTAACAGTAAACAAGATGAGTCTACTTCCTGTTTACTACCGGAACCTCAGTAGTAAACAAGATGATTCTACTTCCTGTTTATTACTGGAACCTTAACAGTAAACAAGATGAGTCTACTTCCTGTTTACTACCGGAACCTCAGTAGTAACAAGATGATTCTACTTCCTGTTTACTACCGGAACCTCAGTAGTAAACAAGATGATTCTACTTCCTGTTTACTACTGGAACCTTAACAGTAAACAAGATGATTCTACTTCCTGTTTACTACCGGAACCTCAGTAGTAAACGAGATGATTCTACTTCCTGTTTACTACCGGAACCTCAGTAGTAAACGAGATGATTCTACTTCCTGTTTACTATCGCAATCTCAGTAGTAAACAAGATGATTCTACTTCCTGTTTACTACTGGAACCTTAACAGTAAACAAGATGATTCTACTTCCTGTTTACTACCGGAACCTCAGTAGTAAACAAGATGATTCTACTTCCTGTTTACTACCGGAACCTCAGTAGTAAACAAGATGATTCTACTTCCTGTTTACTACCGGAACCTCAGTAGTAAACGAGATGATTCTACTTCCTGTTTACTACCGGAACCTCAGTAGTAAACGAGATGATTCTACTTCCTGTTTACTACCGGAACCTCAGTAGTAAACAGGAAGTAGAATTATCACCTTTCTGACAGCATCAACAAAGTCGGAAAATGTCGAAGCTTCTTATTGTTTTCTTCCTGTATTATTGTCAACATTCAGAGGGTTAGGGGGTTAGGAACACAGAAGATGTTCTGTGAAAGGTAGAACATTCTCAAATCAACGTTCAAAGAACATTTTCCAGATGTTATCGAGACCTCAGATGGATTTTTTTTTTACAAGATGTTCCTGTAATGTGATATATGAACAAAGCTGGAACATTCAAATTCCTGCAGTGGTCTGAGGATGTTTTAGGGGTATTGTTGATAACATGTTCTTCTCTAAAACATTCTCATGAAAAACAAAAGAAGAACGTTCTCAAACCAACATTCGGAACATGTTTCCTAGATGTTATCGAGGCCTCAGATGACAGAATATCCGTCTTAAGTCATCAAAGTTTTAGAATCACCTCTGATTTTCCTGAATGTTTTATAACTTGAAATGTGGATCTTTTTAAAGACATTTGTGAATTTTTAACTCGATCTATTAAAGTACTTTCTGAGATAACGTTCTTTAAAAGTTGTCCATCGACCCACTTTTGGCAGAGTTTTTTCACATTGAAATTTGAGGCTGTTTGGACAACGTCTCAGAAAATACTGAAGATAAAGACATGAAATTTTAACTGTTATTTCTTACCATGTCATTGATTCACAATCTGTAATATCTGTACTTTTCACGTTTACTCTGGTGAATTATCAGAAACAGAAACACATCCAGGGAACCAATGATTGTTTCTAGGACTATAACTGTTCACAGTAGGATACATCCCATAAAACTGATGGTCAAATGTGGTGAGGAAATCTAGTTTAAGTGATTTTTGTCATTTTGGTAGACTTTCACCTCATTGAGGACGTTATTTTGTCCTAAGGTTGTGTCCTAGGATAAGACTTTTTGAACAATTTTGGACAAATTGAGTCTTTTTATGAAATTTGTGAGTCATTTTGTAACACTTTGATGTATTTTGAACAAATTAGAAGCACTTTAGAGCCATTTCAGTCATTCTGGACAAGTTTTTGTTCATTTTGGAATTTTTTTTAGGTGATTGTGGACATTTTTTGCCCTTTTAGTTAAATTTAAACTAATTTAAAAACAATGATGGGCATTTTTTTTTTGAGAAGTTTGTCAAATTTTCAGTCGTGTTGGACAAAAAGAGTGTTTACAGACCAACATTACTCATTTTGGACAAATCTTTAGTAATCTTGATAAATGTTAGTCATTTTGGAGAAGTTAGTTTCATTTTCGACAAGCAATATTGTGTATAGTTTCATAGTAGACATTAAACTGCTTAAAAAGTGATAAATCTGGACCCACCTCTATGGACTTCAAGGACCTGGAATGTTCTAAGTGAGACTAAACTTAAAGAGTGGAAGCAGGAAAGGAGAACGTCCCCTGGAGAAAGTTTTAGAGCAGACCTACCGACAACTGGAGAAAGTTCTAGAGTAGACGTACCGACAACTAGAGAAAGTTCTAGAGTAGACCTACCGACAACTGGAGAAAGTTCTAGAGTAGACCTACCAAAAACTGTACTTGTAGGAACTAAAATGTCTTGTTGTCTTTGTGTCTGCAGGACTACCGGGTCAACATCTTCCTCCGTCAGCAGTGGAACGACCCTCGACTTGCCTACGCCGAGTATCCGGACGACTCTCTGGACCTGGACCCGTCCATGTTGGACTCCATATGGAAACCAGATCTGTTCTTCGCCAACGAGAAGGGAGCCCACTTCCACGAGGTCACCACGGATAACAAGCTCCTCAGGATATTTAAGAACGGGAACGTCCTGTACTCCATCCGGTAAGCTGTGAAAGTGAGGCGCGAGCCGCCACAGGACGTTCCTTTGTGACGCAAAGCCATGGACAGATTCTCTTTAATGCGACCAGAATGGACGGAGCAGTGCCTTTATTCAGTGTCTGCTGCACTTTAGCGCTGTCATGGCTGGAGGCTCAGGCTGAACCCACAGCGGAACACAACAGGATTTAGAGAACACACAAACCCAAGCAGAAGCGCGTCTCTGTGTGATGGACGGTCTCACTGAAATGAGTTTTTGGTCTGAGCACAGCGTTGTTTTGTAAGCTTACAGCATGTTTCGGTATCGAGGGGAACAAAAATATATTTCCTCGGATTTAAAAATGAATGGTTTAAACTGATTATATTAAACACTATATTAAAAATAATGCATCCCTAAGAGGTGAAGCAGTTTTAAATTACTGGACATGTTAGTCACAATGTGAGTCCATTATTCACTGAGAGTCAGATTTAAAACCTGTCATGAGGCGTTACCACATGAGATACCATCAACATTAACACTTTCTGCCAAGAGGACCACATGAATTTTAAATCCTAGTTCAAACATGATGCATAAGACATGTTCTGCATAGCATGCCTTTGAGATTTGCTAAGTGCATGAGTGGCAAATCCCCATTTCAGTTGTAAATCGATTAATTTTTTAGCCCTTATGGAAAATTCTGACTATTTCCAAGACAACCATCTGTCGGACCATCAGAAGAACTTCTGCACTTCCCAAGTTACAGACTCTAATCACAGAATTCCACATAATTACAGCTGTATTAATTAATTTAATTAGCATGAAGCTCTGAGCCTTGCAGTGGTAATCAGTTAATTTGATGTGTTTTAGGGTTTCCGGGTGTGATTAGCTGCGTAGAGCATATTCCAATCACAGCTCTCAGCAAAGGAAGGAGGTTACGTGAACTCATTAATGTTCAGGTAAACAGCAGATGACAGATATTCACAGTACTGCAGCTGATTACTGTTCTACAGGATGTGTATACACATGTACGGATGTGAACAGACGTTTACCTACGCTCGTAAAGACCAAGCATCTGATCTCAGTGTTCAGTCTCCAGTGAATCCTTTAACTCTTCATTTTTTGGGATCTTTGAAACACACAAATCTTTGTCGCTAAAAACAATCCTATATTTTGGTTCTTTCATTGATTTATTAAAGGTCTTCTGGGTCAAAAATATACAAACATCAACTTTGATTATTAGTTTGGGTTGAGGGAACTCTATTTTAATCTAATTTCTTTGTTCTATGAACTCTTAACTTCTCCTGAGTGATTCCAGTCGACTACAGCTGCTGACTCCTCTGATCCAGTTTAAACAGAACCGTTAGATCCACTCATTAGACTCAAACACTAGAGGGAGAAAATCTGAGGAGGTCATCAAAGATCTGAAGAAGAAAATCATCCACTAGAAGAAGTCATAAAGTCACTTGGAGCCATTTGAAAGCAGCTTCAGATCCAGAATCATCTTCATGGTCCAGTTGTGTTGCTGACACCATCAGGAAGAAAACTCAAACTATCACCTGCTGCTGAGAGACGACTGGTCAGGATGGTCAAGAGTCAACCAGGAACCATCGGAAAGCAGGTCTGGATGTAGGAGAAGCTGCTGGAACACAGCTGTCAGTGTCTACAGAGTTCCAGAGGATCCATGAAGAAGGAAGTTCTTCCTGTAGAAGCAGAACCTTAAAGCTCCACTCATCACATGGACAAAGACAAGAGCTTCTGGAGCAAAGTTCTGTGGTCAGATGGAAGAAAAACTGAAGGTTCTCCTTTAACCCCAAGAACACCCAACCTACCACCAAGCATGGAGGTGGCAGTATCATGCTCTGGGGTTTCTAGAAGAGCTTCTGGACTGTTTCAGACAGGATGTTGGACTGGTTCTGGACTTTATTGGGACTGGTTTATGTCTGGTTCCAGTCTTGATTCTCCTGGTTCTGGATGTGATTTAAAGTTGGTTTAGGATTTATTTTACTCTGGATCTGGTCCTGGATGAGGACTGGTTTAGGACTGTCTTGGACTTTTTTAGGAGTAGTTTAGGTTTGGTTTTGGTCCCAACTCTGTGCTGGTTTTGACTTTTTTAGGACTGGTCTCAGACTGTATTCTGACTGGTTCTGAATAGTTTTTGGACTGGTTTAGATTTGATTTCGTCCTGGTTTTAGACCTTTCTAGAACTTTTTAGGATTGGTTTAGGACTTGTTTCAGACTGTCTTGGGCAGGTCTTTTTTAAACCCCAAAAACATCAAACCTACCATACAGCATGGTGGTGGCAGTATCATGCTCTGTGGAACTGGAGCTTTCCACAAAGTAAATGGAATAATGAAGGAGGAGGATCACCTCCACGTTCTTCAGGAAAACCTAAAACCATCAGCAGAAGGTTGATCTTGGACACAGTTGGATGTTTCAACCAGACAATGAACCCAAACACACATCAGACATGGTCTGATGTCAGAAATGGTTGAAATGAAGGTTCTAGACTGGTTTCCCCAAAGTCCTGACTTAGACCCATCAAGAACCTGTGGACTGATGAAGAAACAAGTCTGAGAGAGAAAGACAACTAAATTTGTCGTGTTTCTGACTCAGACTTGAGTCAGTTAAATTGATAGTACAATGATACTGCCACCTCCATGCTTTACAGCAGGTTGAGTGTCCAGAGGAGTCGAAGATAAACAGAAGATTTAAACCAGAAGAACCCAACTGAGTCTGTGTAGGTTCTCATTCATCCAGGTCATGGTTATCCAAAGTAGTTTAAATCAATCCACTGGACTTTAAGAAAGTTCCTTGAAGACGTTTCACCTCTCATCCAAGAGGCTTCTTCAGTTCTGGTGGTGGTTGGTGTTGCCTCAGCTTTTAAACCTCTGTGAGGTGTGTCCAGGGCTGTTATTCCAACAACCGATACCAAGAGTCAGTCAGTTAGTCAGACGAGTCTTGGTATTGGTTGTTGGAATAAGATAGATAGATAGATAGATAGATAGATAGATAGATAGATAGATGGATTAAACCTTTATTAATCCCACAGTGGGGAAATTTACGTTGTACAGCAGCAATAGGACATTGGATAAAAGAGAGAGTGCAGCGCACAAAGCACACAATGCATATGTATATAAGAATATTTTCTTCAGAAGAAGAAAAGAAAAGAAGCAGTACTTACAGCAAGACTTTTGAAATTGCACAGCGTCATTATTTACATTTTTTATTGCACAATTAGTAAATGGGTGAACAGAAACTACTGGGAGCTTGATTGTAAAGTGTGACTGCAGCAGGAAGGAAGGAGCTGCGGTATCTCTCCTTCAGACACCGCGGGTGAAGCAGTCTGTCACTGAAGGAGCTGCCCACTGATCTTACTGTTTCCTGCAGGGGGGGGAGGTGTCCTCCATGATAGACAACAGCTTTGTCATCATCCTCCTGTCTCCCACCACCTCCACAGGATGAAGGGGGCAGCCCAGGACAGAACTAGCCCTGAACACACCTCAGAGTTTTAACAGCTGAGGCAACACCAACCACCACCAGAACTGAAGAAGCCTCTTGGATGAGAGGTGAAACGTCTTCAAGGAACTTTCTTAAAGTCCAGGGGATTGATTTAAGCTACTTTGGAGAACCCAACTGAGGTGAAACGGACCAATTTATCCAAATATTAACATTTCTGTTTGTATGTTTTGACACAGCAGATTTAGTTATGTTTCCAGAAGACCTTTAATGTATCTAACAAAGACCTAAAATGCAGACTTGAAGAAATGAGGTTTTACTCCATTCCTGATCACTTCTGTCTTTGCTCTCAGGTTAACGTTAACTCTGTCGTGTCCCATGGATCTGAAGAACTTCCCGATGGATGTTCAGACCTGCATCATGCAGCTGGAGAGTTGTGAGTATCAGTTCACCCTCACAGATAAAACTTTAATCCAGCTGTCAGCCACATCTGGGTTTGATGTATGAAGCTCCTTTATCCAGGCGAGAGCTGTTCAAGGTGTCGTACTGAGGAGGGATTCAGACCGATTGTTCTGAATCATGTAGAAATTCTGGGATAAAGACGTAACTTAAGACACTGTGTGGACTGGATGTCAGCCAAAATCAGAATTAAATCTGATCCTGCTGATCTTCTGTGTTACTGGAACATCACCGGTAATCGTTATCTTCTGCCATATTGGAGCAAAACCACCGAGAAGTCGGGTTAAAACAGCTCCTGGAGCGCTGTGATGCATGAATGAGGTCCTGGCAAAAAATCAAACTCTAATGATGGAAGTGATTCAGAAACAAAAAAGTCAGTAGTAATAAATAAAATAAAATGATATCAGATAAATCACAAATATAATTTAATATAATACATTAAGGTTAGATAAATAATATAAAATAAAAATAAGATGATTTGCTTAAAATTCTCTGATTGCTGCTTCTTTAATGTGAACATTTTCTTGCTCCTGAGTATCTTTGGGTCGTAAACAAAACAAAACTTAAGCGTCTTGCTCCATGTTTCACCGTTTTCTGTTGGATAAACTAATCATCCATGAAATGATAATTACAGCCCTGGTGGAGGAAAAAGGCGTCTTCATGAAGTTTACGGAGTAAATCTGGTGGAGAAGGTCAAAAATATGAAAGAAACCCCTGAGGAGGGTTAATGTGACACCTGTGCAGCCCGGCTCACCTGCAGCCACGCCGTTTATTATTCATGGTAGTTTTATAGGAGCTGCTCAGATCCAGGAGAAGCAGCTTTTACCTGGTGCAGAATGAATGTTCAGCGCTGTCAGTTTGTAGATTAATAAGTGAACACGGCTCAGCCCTCGCTCCACCGGCCTCGTCCTGCTCCGGTTCATTATTCAGCAGCTTCGTGCCGCGTGTGGAAACGTATTTTCCACGCGTCCGCCTGGATCTGTCTCTGCAAACACGGCGGCTTAAACTCTGCACGCCAGTTCAACATGGACTCCTCCACCTGTGCAGGACGGAGCTTAACGCTGCCAACAGGAAGTGATTTAGAACACTGCCCTGATGCTGCTGGACCGAGGTAAACAATCAGAGGTAAACAATCTGAAATAAACAATCAGAGGTAAACAATCTGAAATAAACAATCAGAGGTAAACAATCTGAAATAAACAATCAGAGGTAAACAATCTGAAATAAACAATCAGAGGTAAACAATCTGAAATAAACAATCAGAGGTAAACAATCTGAAATAAACAATCAGAGGTAAACAATCTGAAATAAACAATCTGAGGTAAACAATCTGAAATAAACAATCTGAGGTAAACAATCAGAGGTAAACAATCAGAGGTAAACAATCAGAGGTAAACAATCTGAAATAAACAATCAGAGGTAAACAATCTGAAATAAACAATCAGAGGTAAACAATCAGAGGTAAACAATCAGAGGTAAACAATCTGAAATAAACAGAGGTAAACAATCAGAGGTGAATAATCAGAGGTAAACAATCAGAAATAAACGATCAGAGGTAAACGATCAGAGGTAAACAATCAGAGGTAAACAATCAGAGGTAAACAATCAGAGGTAAACAATCAGAGGTAAACAATCTGAAATAAACAGAGGTAAACAATCAGAGGTGAATAATCAGAGGTAAACAATCAGAAATAAACGATCAGAGGTAAACGATCAGAGGTAAACAATCAGAGGTAAACAATCTGAAATAAACAATCAGAGGTAAACGATCAGAGGTAAACGATCAGAGGTAAACAATCAGAGGTAAACAATCAGAAATAAACAATCAGAGGTAAACGATCAGAGGTAAACAATCTGAAATAAACAATCAGAGGTAAACGATCTGAAATAAACGATCAGAGGTAAACAATCAGAGGTAAACAATCTGAAATAAACAATCGGAGGTAAACAATCGAGGTAAACAATCGGAGGTAAACAATCGGAGGTAAACAATCAGAGGTAAACAATCAGAGGTAAACAATCTGAAATAAACAGAGGTAAACAATCAGAGGTGAATAATCAGAGGTAAACAATCAGAAATAAACGATCAGAGGTAAACAATCAGAGGTAAACAATCAGAGGTAAACAATCAGAGGTAAACAATCAGAGGTAAACAATCTGAAATAAACAATCAGAAATAAACGATCAGAGGTAAACAATCTGAAATAAACAATCAGAGGTAAACAATCTGAAATAAACAATCAGAGGTAAACAATCTGAAATAAACAATCAGAGGTAAACAATCTGAAATAAACAGAGGTAAACAATCAGAGGTAAACAATCTGAAATAAACAATCAGAGGTAAACAATCTGAAATAAACAATCAGAGGTAAACAATCTGAAATAAACAATCAGAGGTAAACAATCTGAAATAAACAATCAGAGGTAAACAATCGGAGGTAAACAATCAGAGGTAAACAATCAGAGGTAAACAATCTGAAATAAACAATCGGAGGTAAACAATCGGAGGTACACAATCGGAGGTAAACAATCAGAGGTAAACAATCAGAGGTAAACAATCTGAAATAAACAGAGGTAAACAATCAGAGGTGAATAATCAGAGGTAAACAATCAGAAATAAACGATCAGAGGTAAACGATCAGAGGTAAACAATCAGAGGTAAACAATCAGAGGTAAACAATCTGAAATAAACAATCAGAGGTAAACAATCAGAGGTAAACAATCAGAGGTAAACAATCTGAAATAAACAGAGGTAAACAATCAGAGGTGAATAATCAGAGGTAAACAATCAGAAATAAACGATCAGAGGTAAACGATCAGAGGTAAACAATCAGAGGTAAACAATCAGAGGTAAACAATCAGAGGTAAACAATCTGAAATAAACAGAGGTAAACAATCAGAGGTGAATAATCAGAGGTAAACAATCAGAAATAAACGATCAGAGGTAAACGATCAGAGGTAAACAATCAGAGGTAAACAATCAGAGGTAAACAATCAGAGGTAAACAATCTGAAATAAACAGAGGTAAACAATCAGAGGTGAATAATCAGAGGTAAACAATCAGAAATAAACGATCAGAGGTAAACGATCAGAGGTAAACAATCAGAGGTAAACAATCTGAAATAAACAATCAGAGGTAAACGATCAGAGGTAAACGATCAGAGGTAAACAATCAGAGGTAAACAATCAGAAATAAACAATCAGAGGTAAACGATCAGAGGTAAACAATCTGAAATAAACAATCAGAGGTAAACGATCTGAAATAAACGATCAGAGGTAAACAATCAGAGGTAAACAATCTGAAATAAACAATCGGAGGTAAACAATCGGAGGTAAACAATCGGAGGTAAACAATCGGAGGTAAACAATCAGAGGTAAACAATCAGAGGTAAACAATCTGAAATAAACAGAGGTAAACAATCAGAGGTGAATAATCAGAGGTAAACAATCAGAAATAAACGATCAGAGGTAAACAATCAGAGGTAAACAATCAGAGGTAAACAATCAGAGGTAAACAATCAGAGGTAAACAATCTGAAATAAACAATCAGAAATAAACGATCAGAGGTAAACAATCTGAAATAAACAATCAGAGGTAAACAATCTGAAATAAACAATCAGAGGTAAACAATCTGAAATAAACAGAGGTAAACAATCAGAGGTAAACAATCTGAAATAAACAATCAGAGGTAAACAATCTGAAATAAACAATCAGAGGTAAACAATCTGAAATAAACAATCAGAGGTAAACAATCTGAAATAAACAATCAGAGGTAAACAATCGGAGGTAAACAATCAGAGGTAAACAATCAGAGGTAAACAATCTGAAATAAACAATCGGAGGTAAACAATCGGAGGTACACAATCGGAGGTAAACAATCAGAGGTAAACAATCAGAGGTAAACAATCTGAAATAAACAGAGGTAAACAATCAGAGGTGAATAATCAGAGGTAAACAATCAGAAATAAACGATCAGAGGTAAACAATCAGAGGTAAACAATCAGAGGTAAACAATCTGAAATAAACAGAGGTAAACAATCAGAGGTGAATAATCAGAGGTAAACAATCAGAAATAAACGATCAGAGGTAAACGATCAGAGGTAAACAATCAGAGGTAAACAATCTGAAATAAACAATCAGAGGTAAACGATCAGAGGTAAACAATCAGAGGTAAACAATCAGAAATAAACAATCAGAGGTAAACGATCAGAGGTAAACAATCTGAAATAAACGATCAGAGGTAAACAATCAGAGGTAAACAATCAGAGGTAAACGTTCTGAAGTAAACGGTCAGAGGTAAACAATCAGAGGTAAACAATCTGAAATAAACAGAGGTAAACAATCAGAGGTGAATAATCAGAGGTAAACAATCAGAAATAAACGATCAGAGGTAAACAATCAGAGGTAAACAATCAGAGGTAAACAATCAGAGGTAAACAATCTGAAATAAACAATCAGAGGTAAACAATCTGAAATAAACAATCAGAGGTAAACAATCAGAGGTAAACAATCAGAGGTAAACAATCAGAGGTAAACAATCTGAAATAAACAATCAGAGGTAAACAATCAGAGGTAAACAATCTGAAATAAACGATCAGAGGTGAACAATCAGAGGTAAACGATCAGAGGTGAACAATCTGAAATAAACAATCGGAGGTAAACAATCAGAGGTAAACAATCAGAGGTGAACAATCTGAAATAAACAATCAGAGGTAAACAATCAGAGGTAAACAATCTGAAATAAACAATCGGAGGTAAACAATCGGAGGTAAACAATCGGAGGTAAACAATCTGAAATAAACAGAGGTAAACAATCAGAGGTGAATAATCAGAGGTAAACAATCAGAAATAAACGATCAGAGGTAAACGATCAGAGGTAAACAATCAGAGGTAAACAATCAGAGGTAAACAATCAGAGGTAAACAATCTGAAATAAACAGAGGTAAACAATCAGAGGTGAATAATCAGAGGTAAACAATCAGAAATAAACGATCAGAGGTAAACGATCAGAGGTAAACAATCAGAGGTAAACAATCAGAGGTAAACAATCAGAGGTAAACAATCTGAAATAAACAGAGGTAAACAATCAGAGGTGAATAATCAGAGGTAAACAATCAGAAATAAACGATCAGAGGTAAACAATCAGAGGTAAACAATCTGAAATAAACAATCAGAGGTAAACGATCAGAGGTAAACAATGAGAGGTAAACAATCAGAAATAAACAATCAGAGGTAAACGATCAGAGGTAAACAATCAGAGGTAAACAATCTGAAATAAACAATCAGAGGTAAACGATCTGAAATAAACGATCAGAGGTAAACAATCAGAGGTAAACAATCAGAGGTAAACGATCTGAAATAAACAATCAGAGGTGAATAATCAGAAATAAACAATCAGAGGTAAACGGTCAGAGGTAAACAGAGATATCACATGTCAACAATGACACGTCTGACAAGATAAAAAGTTTATTTTGGACTAATTGTGAGGTGTTTTGAATCTGAATAATTCCGTCAGTAGAAAGATGTTCCTCCATGATGAATGGATCTTCAACAACCTCCTCCTCTGTTCTGTTTCTGAGCCATGCTGACTTTATTTATTCATCCAGTAGCTTCAATTTTCTTTCATATTAATTTCAGACAAGTTTTGCGGCATTTACAATAATTTTTCAACAATTCTGCACAGATTTCTGCCATTTCAGACAGTTTTTGAGTCATGTTACACTGATTTCACAGAAGTTTCTGTAATTTTGGACAAATATTGAAGCATTTTAACTTTTTATTTCTTTTACTGCATTTATTTTTTTTAATCCAGTAGTTTAGATTTTTCCTGAAACACTGCCTACAGTTCAACCTAAAAACTCTCTCTTTTTTTTTTTGGTGGAGCTTCAGGTTGATTTAATGTTCAATCTTTGTTTCGCTTTTCTTCCAGACTGTCTGGATTTTAAGCTCAGAGTTGTCTAATTTAAGCAAACAATTAGTTTAAGGAAAGCTGACAATGAAAGGATTCTTTCTGTCTTTGCCGTTTCTGGCTGATAAACGCTGTAATTTATCAGATATTTTCAGGTTCTGGGGTTTACAGGGTTAATAAAAGCAGAGTCCTGTTTAATAATGATGATGACTAATTCGTCCTTTTGTCCAATCGGCAGCCTCAGGCGCCTCTGGGCAGATTATTTGTCTTCATTGGTGGTTTTATTCTTCTCCCTGGCCAGAGGCATTGCCATACTTAGATGTGCTTGTTATATTTCAGTACATACATGAGAGATTATTTGTGCTGTCAGAGAACACGGGAAGCATGAAGACACGCACATGCAGAGGGGATGATTGCGGTCTTGACATGGTGCATGTGTGAGAGGAAATAAAGAATAGAAACCGCCTGGATGCAGATCCATGATGGTTTAAATATTATCATGTATGAGCAGGTGATTTAAGGCGGTCTGACTTCAAGCCTCCTCAAACGCCGACGGCTTCGTCTCCGCTGCTTTTATTCCTTTATTTATTTATTTTCTCTCACTTTGGACCTTAAGATGAACTCGGTGTTTTGGCTGAAGGCTTGTACCAGCGACCACCAGCCGCTTTCACCTCAGATGTTTGCGTGTCTCTTTTATTTTTCTGCTGCGCAAAAACAAAACAGTCAGAGCTCCCTGAAAATACATGTTCATATGAGTCAGGAAACACGAAGGTAGTCTCATTTTTGACTCATATTTAGTTGAAAATTACACACAGCTGTCCAAAAATGACTAAAAATATGGTGAAAGAGACTAAAAATATGTCTAGAATTAATAAAAATATGTCCAAAAAGACTCAATATGTGTCCAAAATCAGTTGAAACCTGTCCCGAACATTTCGACTGAAAGCTGAAACAGACAGAAATGGTCTCAAATAACTTAAAACCTGTACAGGATAACTAGTGTCTCCAGAATGACTTAGATTTTGTTGGAATTGACAAAAAATGTGTCTACAATGACTATAATATGTCGTACATGACTCAGAATTAGTTGAAAATGATGTAAACTTGTCCAAAATAACTAAACATACGTCCCAAAAGACTAAATATGTGTCCAAGATGACTGCAAATGTGTTGAAATTCAATTCAGTTTTATTTCTATAGTGCCAATTACAGTCAAATTGTTTGAAGACACTTTACAGAACCCATAAGCCTGAACCCCAGAGCAGCCCTGCGGAGACAGTGGCAGAAAAACACCTTTAACAGGAAGAAACCTGGAACAGAACCTGGATCTTTATGTGGGAGAACCATCTGCTGCTGGAAGGAGGTAGAAGAGGTGGAAGAGGTGGAAAAGGTGGAAGAGGTAGAGAGGTGGAAGAGGTAGACGAGGTAGAGAGGTGGTAGAGAGGTGGAAGAGGTAGACGAGGTAGAGAGGTGGAAGAGGTAGACGAGGTAGAGAGGTGGTAGAGAGGTGGAAGAGGTAGACGAGGTAGAGAGGTGGTAGAGAGGTGGAAGAGGTAGACGAGGTAGAGAGGTGGAAGAGGAAGAGAGGTGGAAGAGGTGGAAGAGGTGGAAGAGGTAGAGAGGTGGAAGAGGTGGAAGAGGTAGAGAGGTGGAAGAGGTAGAGAGGTGGAAGAGGTAGAGAGGTGGAAGAGGTAGAGAGGTGGAAGAGGTGGAAGAGGTGGACGAGGTAGAGAGGTGGAAGAGGTGGAAGAGGTAGAGAGGTGGAAGAGGTAGAGAGGTGGAAGAGGTGGAAAAGGTGGAAGAGGTGGAAGAGGTGGAAGAGGTGGACGAGGTAGAGAGGTGGAAGAGGTGGAAGAGGTAGAGAGGTGGAAGAGGTGGAAAAGGTGGAAGAGGTGGAAGAGGTGGAAGAGGTAGAGAGGTGGAAGAGGTAGAGAGGTGGAAGAGGTAGAGAGGTGGAAGAGGTAGAGAGGTGGAAGAGGTGGAAGAGGTGGACGAGGTAGAGAGGTGGACGAGGTAGAGAGGTGGAAGAGGTGGAAGAGGTAGAGAGGTGGAAGAGGTAGAGAGGTGGAAGAGGTAGAGAGGTGGAAGAGGTGGACGAGGTAGAGAGGTGGAAGAGGTGGAAGAGGTAGAGAGGTGGAAGAGGTAGAGAGGTGGAAGAGGTGGAAAAGGTGGAAGAGGTGGAAGAGGTGGAAGAGGTGGACGAGGTAGAGAGGTGGAAGAGGTGGAAGAGGTAGAGAGGTGGAAGAGGTGGAAAAGGTGGAAGAGGTGGAAGAGGTGGAAGAGGTGGACGAGGTAGAGAGGTGGACGAGGTAGAGAGGTGGAAGAGGTAGAGAGGTGGAAGAGGTAGAGAAGTGGAAGAGGTGGAAGAGGTAGAGAGGTGGAAGAGGTAGAGAGGTGGAAGAGGTGAAGAGGTGGAAGAGGTGGACGAGGTAGAGAGGTGGAAGAGGTGGAAGAGGTGGAAGAGGTAGAGAGGTGGAAGAGGTAGAGAGGTGGAAGAGGTAGAGAGGTGGAAGAGGTGGAAAAGGTGGAAGAGGTGGAAGAGGTAGAGAGGTGGAAGAGGTGAAGAGGTGGACGAGGTAGAGAGGTGGAAGAGGTAGAGAGGTGGAAGAGGTGAAGAGGTGGAAGAGGTGGACGAGGTAGAGAGGTGGAAGAGGTGGAAGAGGTGGAAGAGGTAGAGAGGTGGAAGAGGTAGAGAGGTGGAAGAGGTAGAGAGGTGGAAGAGGTGAAGAGGTGGACGAGGTAGAGAGGTGGACGAGGTAGAGAGGTGGAAGAGGTAGAGAGGTGGAAGAGGTAGAGAAGTGGAAGAGGTAGAGAGGTGGAAGAGGTAGAGAGGTAGAGAAGAGGTAGAGAAGTGGAAGGGTGGAAAGGGGGAAGGATGGGAGACGAGGATGGGGGAACAAAGAACATAGAACACACAGGTGGATCCATGCATGATCAGACAGATGATACAAAATAGAAGCTAACATGTGAACTGATTCATAGAAATGACTAATATATGTCCAAAAAGACGTAAAAATGTGTTGAAAATGACAGAAACGTGGAGGATGGAGCACGTTTAGGTAATTATGCGGCTGTTTGTTTATTTCTGACCGAGTATTTAAAGTATTAGTGTGATCTTTATGAAGCCCAGCTGTTCCACGTCGGTTCTCTGCAGCGGTAAAGTTTCCTGGGTTCCTTCGTGTGCCGCCGTGTTCAAACATAAACTCGATTGTGTTTCTGTTCTGAGCTCTGAAAGCTTCTCAGAGGCTGAAAGCTTCTGGAAAACAACCAAGTCCATTTACTGGATGTCAATAAATAACATATTGTCCTGTTGGATGATATTTTCCTTCTAATGCTGATTTATGCAGATTAAATGTGAAATATTAAACCACAACGTGCTTAAAGGACCGTTTATTTTATCTGCTGTTTCCATTAATGTAGAGATTAGTTTATAGATCATACTTATATCAGAGCCTGAAGCTTTATGTCCAAAAAACACCTTTTAGTTTTCAGTGCATCAGAGATCTACGTCCTTTTAGACAAAAACATCTTTATCATGACAAAAATCAACCAAAAGGACATAAATGGATCCAGAATAACTCAAAAGTTTTATCCAAAATCAGATTTTATCCAAAATTAATCAAACTTTGGTGGAAGCGAAAAAAACACGACAATCTTTCCAAAATGTCAAACAAAAGATGTTCTCAATGAAAACAGAAATTACTCTAAATGTGGTGAAAATGAGTCCAAGGTTATTTAAAATCATAAAAAGTCTGTAATAAATACAACGTTCATAAAGTGGAAAAAAATATTTTCAAAGTACAAAAAAACCATCATTCTAGAAACAAAAGTCATCCAGAAATAAGAGCAGGCAAAACATTTGTCCCAAATTACTCAAATTTGTTCAAAAGTCATCAAAAGTTACAAAAAATGTCCAAAATTTGTCAAAAAACTAAATATTTGTTGAAATTAATTAAATTTGTCCAAACATTTTTCAAAAAATACGAAAAAATATCTCCAAAATGACTCAAATTTGTTCAAAAGTCATCAAAAATGACTAAAAGCTTGTCCAAAATTACTCAAATTATTCCAAAATAAAAATAATTTGTCCAAAATTTATCAGAAACTAGTAAAAAATGTGTTCAAAATGAATCAAACTTTTGCTTGAAGTTATTAGAACTTGTTGTTACTGTTATCAAGTGTTGTGAGAACGTTTTCTGGAGGTTGCTGTTGATGGTTGTTTGTGTCCTTTCTGTGTTCTTTGTGTCCTTTCTGTGTTCCTTTGCGTGTTCCTTGGGTTCTTCCAGTCGGTTACACCATGAACGACCTGATCTTTGAGTGGCAGGAGAACGGACCGGTCCAGGTGGCCGAAGGTCTGACGCTGCCTCAGTTCATCCTCAAAGACGAGTCGGACCTCAGATACTGTACCAAGCACTACAACACAGGTAGCACACACACACACACACACACACACACACACACACACACACACACACACACACGTTTGTTTTTCTATACCGGTGGGGACTTACCATTGACTCCCATTCATATCTAACTCCTAACCTTAACCTTAACCATCACCAAATCAATGCCTAACCCTAAACAAACGTTTTTGCACTTTTACATTTTCTATTAACAACAATATGGCCAAGAAAACGGTGTTGCCACCCGTGGGGACCTCATTTTAGGTCCCCACCGTGAGACAAGTCCCCACCTTTATAGCAAATAGTCAGGTCAAAGTCCCCACCGGTATAGCAGAAACAAGTACACACACACACACACACACACACACACACACACACACACACACACACACACACACACACACACACACACACACACACACACACACACACACAAACACACACACACACACACATGTCTGGTTCTTATATCCCAGTGGGGACTTACCATTGACTCCCATTCATATCTAACCCCTAACCCTAACCCTAACCTTAATCAAACCTTAACCCAGACCAAAACAATGTCTAACCCTAAAGAAACGTTTTTGCATTTTTACTTTTTTCAGTCACAACAACATGGCCAAGAAAACACTGTTTAAACTTGTGGGGACCAAAATGAGGTCCCCACAAATTACATTTCTTTTGGTTTTCCTACAATTGTGGGGACATTAGGTCCCCACAATCATAGCCACCACCTGATCACACACACACACACACACACACACACACACACACACACACACACACACACACACACACACACACACACACACACAGTGTGTTCTCTGTGGACCTCTCTCTGTACACCAGCGTTGTCCCCTTTGGTTCTCTGTCAGTCTGGTTCTTCCTCCAGACCTTCAGAGCAACCAGAAGGTCGTCGTCCAAACAGGAAGTGCTCACAGCGACACTTCCTGCTGCTCATCTACCAAAGCAAAACAAACACAAGCAGGCCTCCAGTGGAGCTGCCAGAGTAGATTTACTTCCTGTTTACCCAAAAACAGAACCCTGCTGGCAGAACGTACATAAACAAAAATATCTACAGTCCACAGCAAACAAAGACCTTGAGTACCAGGTCAGTCTGAGTCTCCAGCGACTCCGAGAACTCTGGATTTATTAGGATGGAACCGCTGGAACATGAATCTGATCAATATTACAGAATCTGCTGGATCATAAACATTCCAACAGCAGCTTCATGTAGAAAGTTGTGTTTATGAGATTTCCTTAGTGGAACCTAAACTTCTGAGTGATTAAAGTCAACTACAGCTGATGACTCCTCGGTTCCACTCAAGTCTGCTGTGATCACATGGACAAAGAAAAGGAAAGTTCTGTGGTCAGATGGAACAAAAACTAAAAATTGAAACCTTTAGTTGAGACCTTTAATAAATCCATGAAGGAACCAAACTCGTGATTGTTTTTTATGACAGAGGTTCTCGTGTTTAGAAAATTCTAGGCGTCATTAGAAACTACACTCTGGATTTGCTGCTTCGATTGCCTCATTTTCCCTCAAGGACTCGTGGAACCTTGAACATGCAGTGACTGTTTCCCTGTTCCTGGCTGATAAATCACAGATATTTTAGAGATAAAGAGTTACCTTTTAGCTGATAAACTGAGTGTTCTGACTGGACCTTGATGCGTCGTTCTCCAGGTAAATTCACCTGCATCGAGGTGCGCTTCCACCTGGAGCGCCAGATGGGCTACTACCTGATCCAGATGTACATCCCATCGCTGCTCATCGTCATCCTGTCCTGGGTCTCCTTCTGGATCAACATGGACGCCGCCCCGGCCAGGGTGGCTCTGGGCATCACCACGGTGCTCACCATGACGACGCAGAGCTCCGGCTCCAGGACGTCACTGCCCAAGGTCAGTCTGAGCGTTTAGCTAGCACTGCTACGCCCCGAAGGGTCACCCAGAGGTTCTCACAATGCACCGGGTTTAGGAGAGTCCAACCCACGGTCACCAACCAGCCACATGTCCCATCATGCACTGCAGCGACTGTAAATAACGTCCACAAAACATACTTTTAGAAACAGCAAAAGTACAGATTTATTAGTAGGAATTAGTTCTTTTACAATATCGATATTTGCCTTCATGAGACAGAAAAAAAACTGTATATTAAGGTTGAAAAATGGCATTTTTTTAACTGATATTCTACAGTTTTTTCCTGTGTTTTGTTCAATTACTTACCAGTAAAATCACCCCCAAAAAATGTGATATTCACCTCCCAAATCAAAAATTTTGATATCAGTTCTAACAAAGAACTGTCCAACATGGTAAGTATTGTCCATGTCACAATTCAGCATTTTTAAAAAATATTAACTTGTTATTTCATGTATTATCGTTAAAGTTGGTGTATTTAAATAACTTAAATTATGCAAAAAAATCACAATTTTCAAGTGTTTTTGTTAGTACGTGACTTTTTCTTAATTATATATCTATATATACATGTATGTGTGTGTGTGTGTGTATATAAATATATATAATATATATACACATATATATGCATGTGTATATGTATATATAGATATGTATAATTTTTTACATCAGCTGTAAAAAACAACAACCGGAAAACTGCCCATCTGTTATCTGTCACAAATCAGCATTTTTATAAATATTAATGTGTTCTTTTACGATGTGTTATCGTGAATTTACTGAATGTGACCGTATGAAAATCAGCTCAAAATTATTTTACAGATATTTGCAGTTTTTTTTCCATATTTTTCCGATCCGTTTGCCGACAGATTTCCTTTTTTTTTTAAACTAAATTACTTTACAGATATTTGCAGTATTTTTCAGTGCTTCTTTCCATGTTTTTCTGACTTGTTTGCAGCCAGATTTCCAATTTTAAATGTAATTATTCTCCTTTTTTTCCCACCATTTTTCAGTCTTTTTTTGTATTTTTTGCTGCCAGATTTCCAGTTTTAAATCCAGTTATTTGACAGATATTCTCGTTTTTTTCCCGTAGTTTTCCAACCTGTTTGCTGCCAGATTTCCAGTTTTAAATCTAATTATTAGGCAGATATTCATTTTTTTTCCCCATATTTTTCCGACCTGTTTGCTGCCAGATTTCTAGTTTTAAATCTAGTTATTTGACAGATATTTTCAGGTTTTTTCCCATTTTTTTCCGAGCCGTTTGCTGCCAGATGTCCAGCGTTTCCTCAGATTTGCAGCAGCTCCGTTGTGCTGCAGGTCGGTGAGTGGAGCAGATCTGGTTTGCTCTCAGCTGACAGAGCGTTGTCGTCGTAGCGTAGCCGGATGTTTTGCATGATTCCCGGTCGGTTGCAGCTACTAGAGCGTGAGCGGTGAGGACGATCTTCCATGCATGAGGAGGAACGCCGGCTTACGTAACCTCATTAACGCTCTCACACCCGACCTCCAGCAGGTTAGAGCTTTCTCATGTTCCTGCCGAGGAACACGGCTCTGCACTTGGACACGCTGCTGCACGTGTCAGAGACGTCTCCATGACGACGAGGGAAAGGTTTTATACAGATGAAGAGTTGTTTATGTTCATTCTTTAACCCTCGTGTCGTCCTGCAGGTCAGATTGATCCGTTTTAAAGTTTGAAAATGTGGAATAATATATTTTCACAGTGAAGCTTCTGATGTCCACATTTTCAACATTTTTGGGAATTTTTTGAACATTATTTGTGGAAAAAAATAAATGTTAAAAATGTTTCCTTCAGAATATTCACAAAAAAAACAACCAAAATCCAGTGAAATTCATTGGATTTTGGATGATTTTTATGTGAATCTTCTTAAAGAAAATATCAGAAGGTTTAATGTTATATATGGAATCACTTTAGATATTTTTAGGATTTTTTTGGAAGATTTTTATTCATTTTTTGAAAATATTTACAAGAATTTTCCTACCAAATATGGGGGATTTTTTTAAAGGAATATTTCTAATATTTTGCAAATTTTCAGAAATTTGGGGAATTTTTTTTATTTTTTTGCTGAATTTTTGGATTTTTTTCACCAAAGGAAACAATATTTTCTGGTGCCCGTAAATGAATACAACAGGAGGGTTAACATATGTAGTAGGGTCTCAGTCATGTGATCACGTAGTGTTCACTTGTTGTCATGGTTACAGTGACGCTGTGCTGCTATCTGGGAATGATACAGAAATCAGTCCCTCCAGGAATTCGCGATGTTGCGATCGCGCGAATTCACGCGAAATCAACCAATCTCCGCAAATTTTGCGCGGCCTTGCAATTTTGTCCAATCACCGCAACTTTCCCGTAATTTTGGCCCTCCTCCCGTGAGTTCCACCAATCATAGCAGCTCCCAGCACAAACCTAATGCACGTACGTCACCGAATTCACTTCCTTGTTTATGGTTTGAAGATGCAGACATGTGAGATACTAATGTCTCTGATTTACCAACAAAAATTACTGCTGAAGATAAACAATTTATCCACTGATGTTCTTCACCAAAGCGGAGCTAAACTGTTTTACACCCATGCAGTAATCATCGATTGATACACTTAAAAAGAAAAAAACACGAAACATATTAGAACGGCTGAAATGATCAGACAACAGACCACATAAATCACCATGATGGAAACTGTTGCATCCAGATCCATTAGAGCACTGAAAGAATGAAGGTAAATTAGATGAATTATTCCACCAAAGAACACGGCAGAGTTATGTGACGATCAGCGTGTGTGAATCCTTCCTCTGTTACCAACATCACTCAGAAACAGACTCAGGGATTTAAATGAAGTTTTCAGGGTCGGTCAGAAATGACACAAGGACCAAATGATTAGACTTCAGCAGTGATGCGGCTTAAAGTTTGGATCCACGGATTTGCTAAGGATTTCCCATTGAGGAAGCGGCACAGCGTCTCATAGCAGCACGGTAACCATGGCAACAAGTGAACGCTACCTCAGCGGCCCGCTGACGATCACATGATTGTGATCCTACAACAAATCTACCACTGTGGATGAATGGGAAATGACACAAAGAACAACTGATTAATTTGTGGGGGTGTTTCTGAGTCCCATCAATTCCTGTCGCCGGCTACATGTTTAGGCCACGCGATTCGGTACTTAAACATGCAGAAGGAGGACTGCGCTCTCTCAGTGCTGTTCTTGTTAATTGACGTGACAAGCCGTGTGTGAGCGTGTGTGTGTGAACACGTGTGTGCCAGGATGTCAAATTAACTTTTAAAGCCACTGACAGATATGTCCGAATATGATTCATTCAATAGTAAATGATCATTTTGTGCCTTAAACCTACCAACCACGTCCTGTTAAACCAGTATCTGCTGCTGCTAATGTCCCACCGTGGTGTGCCAGGTTTTGTGGAAATGGGTCGGAACGTAAAATAATTAATTTCAGAATAAATATTGTCAATTACAGCGTTGAAACATGTTCTACAAGCTGGAAAAATGCAGCTTTTTAGCAGCTGTCACTGTCTCCCCCAATTTCATCACAATAAATAAGCAACTTTAAATAGCAACTTTTATCGCTATTTTGTAGAAAAGCTGCCGCGAATTCAGGCATTTTCTGCCGCAACAATAAAAAAAACGCCCGCAAAATCCTGGAAGGACTGAGAAATCTTTAGCAAGTCCATGGATCCAGACTATGAGCTGCATCACTGCCAGAATCTGATCACTTGGTCTTTGTGTCATTTCTGAGCTTCACTGGAAATTTCATTAAAATCTGTTCGTCTGTTTTAGAGTGATGTTACAGACGGACGGACACTGATCGTCTCATGACTATTGTTATTATTATTGTTAGTCCGTTGTGTTCCTTAGTGGAGTTCTACTAACAGCAAAACAGGTTCTAGTGTATTGATGTGTATTGTATTGTTGTGTACATTTTGTGTACTACAGGTGTCGTACGTTAAGGCCATCGATATCTGGATGTATTATTGTGTTTTATTGTGTATTATTGTGTATTTCAGGTGTCGTACGTTAAGGCCATCGATATCTGGATGTATTATTGTGTTTTATTGTGTATTATTGTGTATTTCAGGTGTCGTACGTTAAGGCCATCGATATCTGGATGTATTATTGTGTACTACAGGTGTCATACGTTAAGGCCATCGATATCTGGATGTATTATTGTGTTTTATTGTGTATTATTGTGTATTTCAGGTGTCATACGTTAAGGCCATCGATATCTGGATGTATTATTGTGTATTATTGTGTATTTCAGGTGTCGTACGTTAAGGCCATCGATATCTGGATGTATTATTGTGTATTATTGTGTATTTCAGGTGTCGTACGTTAAGGCCATCGATATCTGGATGGCCGTGTGTCTGCTCTTCGTTTTCTCGGCGCTGCTGGAATACGCCGCCGTCAACTTTGTGTCACGACAACACAAAGAGCTGCTGAGATTCAGGAGACACAAGAGCAAGAGCAAGGTACACAACGACACAATAAGGCACAACACAACACAACACAATGCTGGTGAGACTCAAGAGGCATCACAAGAGCAAGATACACAACACGACATGACAACACAACAAGACACGACACTACACAAAATGACAACATGACACAATATGACACAACTCAACAACACGACACTACACCACAAAACATGACACAACACAATATGACGTAAGACAATACGACACAACACAAACTACACAACACAACATGACAACACATCAAACCAAAACAACACAAAGAGCTGCTGAGATTCAGGAGACACAAGAGCAAGGTATACAACACGACAACACGACATAACACAACAAGACACTGCACTGCACAAAATGACATAACATGACACAATATGACACAACTCCACAACACAAACTACACAACAACACATCAAAACAAAAAAACACAAAGAGCTGCTGAGAGTCAAGAGGCATCACAAGAGCAAGATACACAACACACAACACACAACACACACACACACACACACCTGTCCAGATCTGCTGGTTTCTCTCCGTGACTCGATGCTGCCCCCGTGTGGCGACTCGCTGCTGCTGCTGAGTCATGAAAAGTCCCACTGCATGTTGTCACTTCCTGTGTGGGTGCATGACGCGGCATGATTCACGGTTCCTCACCTGCATGACAGAACGCTGCCGGTTGGACACGACTCAGCATTCAGTCGACTCAGCAGAGGAACCTCCAGAGCTTAGATCAGATGTCCTCTGAGGTCCACCATCAGCAGGGGAACCTCCAGAGCTTCAGTCTTAGATCCTGAACCGTGGTTTATAATGATGAAGAACAGGTTATAGAACAGCTCCACGTGTCAGGTCCTCTGAGGACTATAAAACGTTTATTAGAGGTTTGGTTTTATCATCGAGGTGTGAATGTGGAGGAACATCTGAAGAACGTTTCTGGTTTATTCCATTAATGTGTCAGTTGTGTCTCCATGAAGACTTCTCCTCTGATGTAGAGATTCAACAACAACTGATCAGAGTTCATCAGAGTACCTGAAGCGTTCTGGAGGAAAAAAAAAAGATTTTTACATCGATCATTCTTTGTTTTCATGATAAAGAAATCTGGAGTCATTTCAGACATTTCTTTATCATAAGGATAGGTTTATGTCACGGTGAAAACATTTACAATCATTCTGGACATTTTTTTAACATGATAAAGAAACTGGAATAATATCAGACAATTTTGTCATGATAAAGAAATTTTAAGTCATTTTGGGCATTTTTTTTGATTATGACAAAGAAATTTGGAATCATTTGGGACATTTTGTACGTGATGATAAAGAAATTGAAATACTTCTGGACAGGTTTATGTCATGATAAAGAAGACAAAGAGTCGTTTCAGGCATTTTTTCTTTGTCATGATAAAGAAATCTGGACTCATTTGCGATATTTTTTCATTAAAAAGTGATCTGAAGTCATTTTGGACATTTGTTAGACATGATAATGAAATGTAAAATCATTTTGGACACTTATTTTCATAATAAAGTGATCTGGAGTTATTTCAGACAGGTTTTTGTCATGATGGAACGAATTTTTTACATCTGATCTTCTGTTTAGTTCTGTGAGAAGTTCCTCGTCAGACGCATTAATGAGAACGCGTCAGGTAGAAATAAACCAGAACCATCTTCCCCATTCGCTGAGGAGGTTTTAACCTGAAATGCTGCTGCGGCGTTGACTGAATGTTGACTGAATGCCGGAGAGTTCCAACCCTGTTTCTGGACACTGTCTGTTTCTGCTTTGGTTCTGTCACTGGTTCTGCATGCCGCTGGCTAGAACTGTGGAGGTGCCGTGGATCCGGAGGAGCTGGCCGAGTCCCTCCGTCGGGTCAGCAGCGACCTCAGAGCTCCATACCCCATGTACGGATCCATGACCAACATCTACACCAACCACAGGGTAAAGCCGCCGTGCACGTCTCTGTGTGTGTGCATGTGTCTGTGCACGTTTCCCCGGCATGACCCCAACGTTGTGCAGAGCTGCAGTTCTTCGTAGTGGAGAACAGGACTGGAAAACATAAAGATTATAGTTTCATGTATGAGAAAAACGCAACACAAAGAACACTGGGATTAAATCAGAAATGTACAGAGCATCCAGAAGGTTTTCATACCGCTTCACTTCTTACACATTTTGAAGATTCAGTCTGAAATGTTCAGGTCTTTCCAGAGATGTTCAATGCAAGTCCGGGCTCTGGCTGGTCCCACTCAAAGACATTCAGAGACTTCTCCCAAAACCACCACTTGGTCATCTTGGCTTTGTGCTTCGGGTTGTTGTCCTGTTGAAAGGGTTACCTTCACCCCAGTCTGATGTCCAGAACGTTATGCAGCAGGTTTTCATAGAAGATCCCCACAGCTTGATGCTGCCACCACCATGCTTCACTGTAGGGCTTCTTGGTCACATTCCTGATCAAGAAGCTTCTCTGCTGATTGCTCATCTTGCCAGCTCTAACAAGAGTCTTGGTGGTTCCAGACTTCTTCCATTTACCAATGATGGAGACCACTGAGCTCTTTGGGACCTTCAATGCTGCAGAAGGTTCTGAACGTTTCAGGTCTTTCCAGAGATGCTCAGTCGGGTTCAAGTCCAGGTTTAGTCCGGACTTGAACCCGACTGAACATCTCTGGAAAGACCTGAAATGTTCAGGTCTTTCCAGAGATGTTCAGTCAGGTTTAAGTCCAGCCAGAGGACGGACTTGAACCCGACTGAACATCTCTGGATGTTTGTGATGTTCCTGTTTCTGAACCCTTCCTCAGACCTGTGCCTTCATACAGTCCTGTCTCAGAGGTCTACAGATGAATCCTTTGACTTCGTAGCATCATTTGTGCTGATGTTTACTGTCACCTGTAGGACCTCATATAGACAGGTGTGTTTCTGAATCATGTCCAGTCCACTGATTCACCACAGGTGGACTCCAGCCAGGTTGTAGAAACATTTCAAGGATGATCAGAGGAAACAGGAAGTACTTGAGCTCAAGGATGTGGATGTTTATGTACAGGTAATATGTGAGAGAAGTTTGTAAAATTATCTAAAACACATTTTCCTCTTTGTCGTTATGCGGTGTTGGGTGTCGAATTTCAAGGGAAAAATGAGTTTAATCCATTTTGGAATGAGGCTGTAACAACAAAATGTGTAAAAGTGAAGCGGTATGAACAGATTCTGCTGGACCGTCTCCAATTTCTTTAAACTTTTTTCTAGCGTAGAAAAGAGATATTTATCAAGATGTTTGTGAAATTTGAACTGAAGTTCAGAAGTTTTTTTTTCTTTTTTAAAAAAATTTGAAATCATTTTGGACAAATTTTTGTCACGATAAAGAAATTTGGAGTCATTTTGACTAGACAATATTTTAGATTATATTTATATGTTTTACTGCTGTTGAGCCACAGAAAGAAAACAAATCTTCTTCCTCCTCTTCCTCTCCTACAGGAGGGGGAGGCTCATGAGAACCGGATCACCTCGCCAGCCGCCATCACCTCGACTCCCAGCAACAGCAAAGACTCCAAGTCGAGCGCCAACAACGCCGTGACGGCGCTGAACACCGCCGGAGCTCCAGCCAACGCTACCCAGAATGCACCTGGGACGACGGGAGGAGGAGGAGCAAGAGGAGGAGGAGCAGGAGGAGGAGGCGGGAAGACGACCGAGGAGATGAGGAAGCTGTTCATCGACCGAGCCAAAAAGATTGATACTGTGTCGAGGGCCGGCTTCCCTCTGGCCTTCCTGTTCTTCAACATCTTCTACTGGGTTCTATACAAGATCCTGAGACATGAAGACTTCCACAAACCATAGAGACAAACATCTGCTGCACATCTAGACCCACCACACACCTGCATCCACCTCACCTGTCCCAGCTCCTCTTTGTCACCAGGATTACTGAAGAGTTCCTTCGTTCTGATCGTTCATGATGTTTAAATGTTCAGGCTAAGACCTGACAGTTTTATTTATGAGTCGTTTACATATTCAGGAATGAAACGCCACAGAAATCACATCAAATACTACTTTACCTGACTGCAACACACGTTAATGCTGAAACCTAATAGAATTATAAATGATGCAGCTGAACCTGACAAACGTAAATATTAAGGCTCAGAGGTTTAGATTATACCTGAGATTAAAACCACAAAAAACTTACATGAAGTACTACTTTATGTTAACACTGAGACCATGCACTGTTTTTATGTGTTAGTATTATAATTCATGCAGCTTAGCCTAACTGATACTAATGCTAGGGCTAAGCCTCAACATTGTTATTCATGATTCATTTACATTTTATTGATTAAACCTCCCACAATGATTTCTAACACGACTTCACCTGACTGTAAAACATATCCATGCTAAGACCTTACACTGTTACACGTGCAGCTTAGCCTAACTGATATGAATATTAGGGTGAAGACCCAACAGTTGTAATTATGGTGTGATTGTACTTGAGATTAACTCTAAAAAAAGTTACATAAAATACTACGTTATGTTAACAATGAGACCATGCACTGTTGTTCTTTGTTAGTATCTTAAGTCATGCAGCTTAGCCTAACTGATATGAATATTTAGGCTAAGACCCTACATTGTTATTGATGATTAATTTACTCCTAAAATGAAATGAAATGCTCCTTTCAGACACTCAGACCTTACACTGTTACACATGCTGATTAACCTAACTGATATGAATATTAAGGCTCAGACCCAGCGGTTGTGATTATGGTGGATTTTACTGGAGATAAACCCTAAAAAAGTTGCATAAAATACTACTTTATTAGACTATAATCCCTGTTGACGCTGAGACCAAACACTGTTTTTGTTCATGTAGATTCACCTGACTAATCTATGTTAAATGAAAACCAGGACTAAGACCCTACAGTTTTATAATTTACGCTCCTAACTGGTGTAAATATTAAGGCTCAGACCCTACAGTGTTAATTATGGTATCAGTAATTTACATGTCAGGGACTAAAAAGCCCCAAATATGCTATAAAATATAACTTTACCTGACTGTAATAAACATAAAGCACATCAGTGTGAGTAATTATAGAGATGAACCTGACTAATGTGATTATATTTGTGGCCTACAAAGACTCTAGAGTTATAAATTACTACGACCCGACAGATTTATTCATTAAAACAAAGCCTTCCCAGTTTTTTATTTTTTATGGATAATCTGACTGTTTACTGTTGTTCATTTTGACATCTTCAGTCTGCATCGGTCCTGGAATTAAGAATGAATTAGTCTAATGTGTCCGGTAAAGCTGAATAACAGACTCATGACGGCAGCAGCTGTTTTAATGTGGGACGATAGAACAAAAACGAGTTTCTAGCAGTCGCTCTTAGGAACCCACAAAAAACAGTAGAAAGCACGTTAGCATCTTCGACGTAGCTCCAGTTCAAGGTTACTTATTCTTCGTGAAATACGTCGTCACTCTGCAGCTCATATCTGACAAATACAAACACTGATTATTACTGAGAACAGCACAGGATATCTGGAGAATTCAGGAGTTACTACTTCGTTTAGGCTCAGAAACTAATCTCTCAAAGTCCTTTAGCTTAACAGTTATGTTAGCATTTGAGCAGAAGCAGCAGCTCTGTAGTTATTTCTGAGAATAGATGACATTTGATGAGGTTTGACTTCGTTTGGGCTTAGAAATTAATCGAAATTTTCTTCTAACATAAGAATCAGATTTGAATTGAAGCAGTAGCAGCAGCTGGTTACAGATTGTACCGACTGGTTTACAGCTAGTAAAGAACGTTTCCTCCATGCTGACTGAGCTGCAGACGTTAAAGCGTCTGAGTGGAGAATTTCCTTCACTGCTTCCTTTAAACAGTCGCTCAAACATCCACATACAGGCTGACACAAAAACATGGAAGCTTTTTAACAATCCAATGAAACCAAGAGTGATGGAAGAAAAATATTTGATTCATAGTAATTTAAACCGTAAAACATGCCATTTAAGAAACAATGATGGAATTTTCAGTTTTTATACATTACTTCCTGTAGATGGCGTCCTCCTGCACGAATGCATTCTTGAAATCTACCTGGGGATATCTCAAGAGTAAAGAGTACACGACTCGACCAAGAACTCTGGATGAGTTAAAACACAGAATTCAGGATGAAATTCACAGTATCCAGCTGAGATGTTGCAGCGGTCAATGAGGAACCTCAGCAGCAGATTTCAAGAATGCGTTCGTACAGGAGGACGCCATCTACAGGAAGTCATTTTAAAAAATGAAAATTCCATCATTGTTTCTTAAATTCTTAAGGTTTCAATTACTATGAATAAAATATTTTTCTTCCATCACTCTTGGTTTTATTGGATTGTTAAAATGTGTCGCCCTGTAGAACCGTCATGCCTGCAGACGTGTTTAAACTCCAGCCATGCAGCGCAGTTTCAGCTGCTTAAGCCACCAGTTTGTGACCCAGATTCAGAAACAGAAAAAAGTTCCAGCTGGTGGGTCTCAAACCACCTCCTTCCATTAATGAAACACATGCTGCAAGATAAGATGATAAAAACATCTCAGTTACTGATGTAGCCAAACTGTTAGACACATTTAAAGGTAAATTCAAGATAACTTCATGATTTTATTCTCAATTCTGAAAGACTGATGCAGACTGTTCTGTTGAGCCCCAATATTTTTTTTAGAGTAAAAGTTTGTCACGTAAACACAAAAGAAGTTTATTAACCCAACAACAGTGATCAGACACAACATTGAAACCAGCTGACGGATCATGTCCTCATGAAGGCTCGGCTCTGGAAGATCTGAGAGACTTTAACAAACTCTGATGGTAGAAACCGTGTTAAAACATCTAGAGAAGCAGAACCAGAGACGTGGACACCAAAGGAGGTCTGATCCCACAGAAGAGCTGCTGATGGAGAGAAGTCAGAACATCTCCGAACATCTCAGACTGAGTCCATGCTGACTCCTGTCCACCACTGAAAGCTGCCACAGCATCACAGCTGGACCATGGACACATGGAAGAAGGTGTCCTGCTCTGAGGAGTTTCCTTCTCCATCATGTGGACATCCAGGTGAGTCTTTTACCTGCAGAGGAGATGCATCAGGAAGGAGGAGATGTTCTGCTGGGGAACCTGGAGTCCTGCATTCATGTGGACGTTCCTTTGGCCACCTCCATGGCAGCTTCATTTCCTGATGGATCCACTGATGGTTAGAGGAACACGACCAAGAGTTCAAGGTGTTGACTTCATCAGATCTACATCCTGATCCAGCATCACTGGGATGTTCTGGATCAGGGCTTCCAGGACTTGAAGGATCTGCTGCTGGTTCATAAACCTGCAGAGCACTGACCAATCAGAGCCCCGACCAATCAGAGCCCCGACCAATCAGAGCTGTTTGTACTGAGGAGTCCAGCTGGTTTTAATGTTGTGGCTGATCAGCGTCCGTTTTACTGTCCCTTTAAGAGCAGCACCTGGTTGGTTTGTGGATGTTCCATCACAGCTTCAGGTCTTCAGCAGGTTGAACCTCATCTTCATGCTGTGTTTTCTCCTCCACTGACCTTCACTGTGACCTGCTGCCGGTCCTGAGACTCTTCGATCCATTCCAACACTGTGACAGAAACCAGACTTGGTGAACTACAATGATGGAGGAGGTTTAAGGAGCTGCTTCGATGAAACTCCTCAGAGGATACGAAGCACTCACACACTGTTTCGCCCACTCGTGTCTTACAGCTCAGCTGCCAACGTTGTGATCTTCTCCCCTCCCAGCCTCAGAAGTCTCTTCTCACTGAGCCGAATGCGACTGTTTTCATGACGCCGTCGGCTCCTCTGTGCTGTAAAACCACCAAACCCACCCCCGTTTACACTGTGACCAACGCTGCACTCCTCCGGTACTTTCCACTTCACCCTGAGGAACATTTAGCAGTTTTCAGACCCGAGTTTTAGGAAGATAGAGTGAAAAAAGCATTTCAGAATGCTTACATTCATACGTCTGTTGGATCATTTATTAAATACGACGTCACAGGCAGCAGGATGGTGGAAGTGTTCAGAGGTTGTTCCTGTCAAACATTCAGTTTTAATAAAGTCCTTCAGGATGGTGGAGATTCTGTGGAGACAAACTCACCACAAAAAGTCCATGACAAAGACTTCTGTGACACTTACTGACCTCCAAACACAACTCATCGAAGGCACACAAAGTCACCACAAAAAAAGTCAAATCAGTACAACAAGGGCCAAAATTACAACAAAAAGTTAACAAAATTACCACGACGACTCACACTCACCACAAAAAGACTCCAATTCTCCTCTTAAAGAGAACGAAAAGACTTCTGTGACACTTAACAACCTCCAATCAGAACTCAGTGCTGACACAGCTAGAGCTCATTCTTTTGGTGGTGATTTTGCTGTTTTTTGGAGGTCATGAACCTCTTCAGAAGTCTTTGTCATGTTGCCCGTTGCTAGCTAAACTCCCACAATGCTATCTGCTTGTTAACGTGAACTGTAGTCTGATGCCTCCTCTGGTCTCTACAGTTCTTTATTTCCTGTCCAGAGGAGTCGTTTTTAGATGTGGAGGATGTGGCTGCTCGACGCTAGGTTCGGTAGCATACAATAGATCATTAGCGGTTAGCATTAACATTTTTATGAAGTCTCCAGAGTCACTGGATAACACTGAAATGGAATTGTTTTGTTGTTTTTTTGTTACTGTACGATCCAAACCCTCGACAAAACCGTTCTGACGTGGATTTCGGAGACAGTAATGTGCATATTAAAAAGTGAGAGGCTCCACCTGGTGGAACAACCGGGAACTACAGCTGATCTAAAATGCATTTACTGACATCATGGAGAGAATACAGGTTTTCTACATATATTAAGTTGTAAAGTAGACACACTGCATGGATTCTAGCAACTCTAATGTGCTTAAAGTGAGTGTTATCTGGGAAATTGGTGTCTGATTGGCAGCTGGACGTCCCTAAAGGTTCTCAGTTTCTACCTGCAGCTGGAAAACACATTCAGCTGGTGTTTCCTCATAGCTGAGCTGCTGCTACGTCATCTAAAAGTGGTTGAGGATGGTGAAGTCCAACACCGGCAGCAACATATAGTTTAGTTTCCAAATGGAGGCGAGCTCCACTAGAAGTATAAACACGATAAACTGAATGTTATCAGGAAATGTCTTTAAATATTCAGTTACAGAAACATCACAGATATAAAAGCTTTGCTTGTCTGCAGGTTACGACTGTTTAACTCATAAAAACCAGATGAAATCATCTCCGAAGGGCGGATCCCTTCAGGGCACTGATGTTAGACACACTCTGGTCTGGAACTGGTTTTGCAGCTTTTTGGGAATTTAAAGTTGACTGACAGAAAAACTGGTGAAAGCTTTAGTGTTTAACTCCATGTCAGTTTGGGTCAGGAGGGGCTTCCTTACTGTATTTTGTAATTCTGTGCTTTATATCAGCCACATTTTCAGATCTGGACTCTTTGGTTCAAACAACTCCTTTGGAATTTAGTTTTTCTTGGAAGCAGCTTGAACTTCTGGCAGCTGCTAACGCTAGCAGATTCTGGTTGCTGTTGCATTACATTTTCTCTCCCCTGAAGCAGCTTCGTGAGTTTTAAACTCAGCCATTGAACCTGTTTCCTAGAAATGTCTGACTTTTCTGGCTGCACAACGTGAGACTGTTGAGAGTTTTCTAATCCCAGTGGTCGCTCAGGTTTATTTATCAGCCGGTTGGCTGTTTATCCAGGGCTAAAATATGCTGAAGTTCTGTCTGATAAAGAAGAATTCTTGCGGCGAGACTCTCCTGTTTCCTTTAGCCCAGTTGGCTCTGCTCTGCTCCACAGCCTCATCAGTGTCCTCATGAGTTTTTAATGCGACCCAGATGCTACAACTTATCAGAGTTTGGGGTCAAACTGTCTCTGGAGAATTCTGCTCGTTGCACTTCCTCATGAAGCAATAAAAACAACAACAGCAAGAGCAGCAGCTTCATTCTCCGCTCTGGTTTCTGGGTTTTACAGTCCGCTGTAAATGCAAACAACATGCAAAGCTTCGTTCCTGAGAAGCTTCAGACTGTTTCCTGGAAGGATGTTCGCTCGGCTTTTGTTCCCCATCCAGCCGCCATACGTTATTTATGTCGCCGTTTCCCTGACGGAAATATTTGCATGCTTCTAATGAAAACAGCTCCTTTCTGTTTCTGGTGTTTGTATAAAATCAGAAACATTCCAGACGTTTCAGACGTTTCAGACTTCACTGGTTCTTGGAAAACAGAAATAAGAGTTTCCAAAAATTCCAAACTACATTCTAGTGGCATAAAAGTACATGAAGGCCGAATACATGAGGGTCATAGTCCAGACAACACCAACCAAACCTGAAAAAAACCACCTCAGAACATCTGGTTCTTCATCTCCAGTAACTTTATCAATGTTTAGAATTCTACCTTCAGACTGGGAATATTTCCAGAGTTCCAGGTCCTTGAAGTCCACAGAGGAGAACGTCCCCTGGAGAAAGTTCTAGAGTAGACCAAGAGTAGACGTTCTCCTCTATGGACTTCAAGGATCTGGAACTCTGGAGGTATTCCCAGTCTGAAGGTAGAACTGTGATCATTAATGAATTTACTGGAGGTGAAGAACCAGGAGGTTCTGAGGAGGTTGTGGAGGAACTATTTTTTGCTGTTTTCTCAGTGAATCTTAAACCCTTGTGATGTTTCTGGAGCAGCTCAACAGTTTTTCTTGGTCCCTTCTTGGCCTCCAGCAGATTCTCCATGAGTTAGAATCTATTATCATGGATTTGGGACACGCTGCTCCTGTTTGTGGTTTTTGGGCCAAAACATCCGACCTTAAACTCTCTGTGGTGACATATTCAGATTTTACATATTAGCATATTTCATTTAAAATTCTCCTGCATAGAAATCACTGCTGTTAGTTTTATTTAAAGTTGCATTAATAGCGATGCAGATTTAAAAGACGACAATAATTATCTTCTAGTTACTCAGTCAATGTGAAAGAGTTTTATAACATTTCTTAGTTGAACAGAAGAGGAGGAAGCTGCTTAATTAGATTTTTATCCTTTTTCCTTTAAATTATGGTTTAACTTTGACAGAATATCACTCTGCTGTCAGTATGACACAGTTAGAATGGCAGAAATCTGAATTTAATTTACAACATGTCGTCTCCACATATTGTAGATCATTAGTAACTTTTATTTTTATTTGTTTTTGTGATTTTTCTGTGAAACGCTGCCTGCAGTTCAGCCGAAAACAGTTTTGTCATATGAATTAATTAAACGTTTCTGTCACCAGATTTTATTGATAATTTAACAAAACTGGGGAAATAAACATTTTAAGAGTTATTATTTTTCAGTCCTAAATATAACTTTTTTCTTTCAAATAAGTGCATAAATAATTTATTTTTTACAAATTTAAATACAGTTTTAAAAAATGGTGTCATTTTCTATTCAAATGTAAAAATCAGTCGTATTATAATTACAGATGTTGGATGTGATTATTTGCAGTATTGACTCGTTTCATTAGAATTAACATATAAATTTAAACCTTATTTTCCAATGATTTTACTAAACATGTTCTGTAATTTAACAAAACGGGAAACTAAATAACGACAAATTGTTTTAAATTGATTACAGTTAAAATTGTGTCAAATAAGGCCAAGAAATTGCAAAATTAAATAAAGTCTCTCTGGAATGTGCTAAAAAAATAAAGCATTAAATGTCTAAAAAAACTTCATGTGTAAAAATTGATAAAATATCCAAATGTTTTGAATAAAATGTCTTTAAAATAAGTCAAAGGTCACAAACTGTTCTTAAATTAGCACAAAAATAAACATTGAAAGTCTCAAAACTGTCAACTTAGTGGCCAAAAATCTTTTTAAAAGAATAAATAAATAAAATAAACAAATCGTGATTCTAAACTATGATAAAAATATGATTCATAAAAATTATTTAAAAAAAAACATGAACAAAATTTATTTTGAGATGTGGGATCGTCCACAGTTTTGACTTGTTTTATTACAGTTAACATGTAAATTAATCATTTATTTATTGTCATTTACTTGTAATTTTACTAAATATTCATTAAACTTGTTAAAAACATTAGTTAAATTGTTCATTTTTTGCAGTGTGTTTTGTCAGAATTGATTGAAATTAATTAAATTGGTCTTTATGTCCGTCCTGATTGGTCCGTCCTGATTGGTCCGTCCTGATTGGTCCGTCCTGATTGGTCCGTCCTGATTGGTCCGTCCTGATTGGACCGTCCTGATTGGACCGTCCTGATTGGACCGTCCTGATTGGTCCGTCCTGATTGGACCGTCCTGATTGGTCCGTCCTGATTGGACCGTCCTGATTGGTCCGTCCTGATTGGACTGTCCATCCGTCCTGCTGGCTGTGGCGCTCTTCAGAGACCAGTTTTTGGTTCTTCTCATGTACTTTGCTCTCATGTGTTCCTCAGCTCCACCGGTTCTCTGCTCTGTTGGTTCTGAGATCAGGCGTTTTGTACAGAACCTAAAGAGGTTTTCAAACATCTCGACTTTTTGTCGTGTGTCGCTCTTAAACTGTGCTTTCTGTGTGTTTTCTTTGCTGACGACAGACACTTTTCTAAGCTGTTCTCACAGAGAAGTTGGGTTCTGTGGAGACGTTCCGAGCTGAACTGAAGCCATGAAGGTTCTGGAACTGCGGGTTCCTTCTGTAGAGTTCCACATCCATCGCCCCGCTGACTTTTTAATATACTGTATGTTAAAAAAAAAGCTTCACAGTTTGATGAATCATGCATATTTTAAAACTGTTCTGTTTGTATTTCTACTTGCATCGTGGTTCCAATGTTGTGAAAGTTCTGTTGATTTGTAGAGACGAAGTCGTTCAACTGTTTGCACATCAGCTCACGACACCTTACAGCCCAGAAGGTCACCTTAAAGCTCAGTTATTCTCTGAAAACCTGTTTAGAACCGTCTGGTTCTTCATCTCCAGTAACTTTATTAGTGACCATAGTTCTACCTTCAAACTGGGAATATCTCCAGAGTTCCAGGTCCTTGAAGTCCATAGAGGAGAACGTCTCCTGGAGAAAGTTCTAGAGTAGACCTACCAACTGTCTCCAGGGAATGTTCTCCTTTCTTGCCTCTAGTCTTCAAGTTTAGTCTCACTTAGAACATTCCAGGTTCTTGAAGTCTGTAGAGGAGAATGTCCCTGTAGAAAGTTCTAGACTAGACCTACCGACAACTGGACAGATCACTGATTAATATCTTGGACCACCTCTATGGATTTCAAGGACCTGGAACTCTGAAAATATTCCCAGTGTGAAGGTAGAACCCTGATCATTAAGTCACTGGAGACGAAGAAGCAGATGTTCTGAAGAATTTTCAGATTTAACTGATTCTATGTGACATATCACCGAAGCTGGACTGAATCTGGACTTGGATCAGTTTCACACGTTGTAGGTTTTGTTTGGTCACACGGTGTTCCACAACGTAAACACAACAAACAAGTGGTTCTGCTCGGTGTTCTTCTGGTTTCCGTTTAGAGGTGAACGTTACAGTCGAGGGCACACGTGGTTTTTGTAAAATAAGATGTTCATATTTTACATTGTTCTCATGAACATTGTTCTCTTGAATTCAAATAAACTTGATAGCCACTTCTTAACGTTGTCGGCCTGTTTTTGTTCTTCCTTCAGTCTGGAGGACTTCAATAGACACCAGACAATGAAAGTTCTTTAATAGTTCTTCATCAGTTCTTCAACAGTTCATTGGTTCTTCATTAGTTCTTTATTAGTTCTTCAACAGTTTTCAATAGTTCTTCATTAGTTTTTAATAGTTCTTCAATAGTTTTTCAGTAGTTCTTCAATGGTTCTTCATTAGTCCCTCTAGTCTCTTTCTAGTAACTCCCTCAGAGGAGTCATAGAGTCTTGGTGGCCTCCCTCTCTAGTCTCTCAGGTCTTGAGGACGTCCTGCTCTAGTCACATTTATTCATGTTCCATCTTCCTTCCATTTCTTCATGATGGATTTAACTGGACTCAGAGATCTTCAGGAACTTTAAATGTTCTTGTATCATCCTGACTGAAGCTCTTCAACAAGCTTTCCTCAGAGGTTCTTGGTTCTTCAGTCTTCATGGTGTAGTTCTATCCAGGAGTTCTGATCCACCAGAGACTGGACCTTCCAGATCCAGGAGTCTTTATCCTCCAACCACTGACCTCAGATCATCCATTGATCACTGATGACTTCTGGAACCAAAGATGATGACTTCCAGGTGAGTGACTCGTCTCTCTGTCTGACAGAGTTCAGATCTACAGAACTCCTTAAGAGGAAACCGTAAAAGGGAGCAGTTAGAAGTTAAAACCTAACAATGACAAAGTTAGAGTTTTTGTAGTAAAGAGTGCAGCGGTTGCCAGATTCTCCAGAAGTCTTCAGATTTATCATTCAGACCAGAACCAAACCAGAACCAAACCAAATCATAACCAAACATCATCTGTAGACACAACACATCACTGCTGTAATGTACACTTCTGTTCAAAAGTTTATGGTCACTTAGAAATGTCATGTTTTTGAAAGCAAAGCATTTTTTTCAATGAAGATAACCTTAAATGATAAATCCAGTCTTGACATAGTTAATGTGATAAATGACTATTCTATCTGTAAACAGCTGATTTTTAATGGAATATCTCCATAGGGGTACAGAGGAACATTTCCTGTGTTCTAATGCTACATTGTGTTAGCTAATGGTGTTGAAAGGCTCATTGATGGTTAGAAAACCCTTGTTCAGTTATGTTAGCACATGGATGAAAGTGTGAGTTTATATGGAAAACATGAATGTCGATGGGTCCCGGCCAGCAGGCAGATGGGTCCCCCCTATATAGAGCCGGGTTCTGCTCGAGGTTTCTTCCCTGTTAAAAGGGTGTTTTCTTGCCACTGTCTCCTTTGGGCTGCTCTGGGGGTCAGGCATATGGGTTCTGTAAAGCGTCTTGAGATGATTTGACTGTAATTGACGCTATATAAATAAAATTGAATTGAATTGAATTGAATTGAAGTGAAATTGTCTGGATGACCCCAGACTTTTGATCAGTAGGTTAGGTCTACTTTAACTAATACAGAACAATGTTAGCTAACATAAGGGAACTTTAACTAATATAGAGCAACTTTAACTAATGTACTCTACCGTTCCAAAGTCTGGGGTCACTTAGAAATGTCCTTATTTTTGAAAGAAAGGCAGTTTTGTTTTTCAGTGAAGGTACCGTTAATGTTCTCCTGGATGGAGGCGCTGCTGCTCTAGAGGACCTCAGAGCAGAAGTGTGTCTGCAGGTTCTAGAGGGGGAAGTTTATGCTGCAGACGGAGGGCTGCCTCCGGTAAACCGGTCCTGTTGCATGCCTGCCCAGCTGCTGTGGTTTCATTTGTGTCAACAGATCGACGTGCACAGACCTGAGCGTTGTGTAACAGCAATTAGAGAGAACGGAGGAGAACGTGCAGCCGAGAGGAGCTTTCTCCTAAACAAACACGGCTCAGGTGTTCCAGGTACACACTACAGCTGTAATTATTCTGTCCCGGAGAGGAGGAGGGCAGCGGGGAGGAACCAGCCCAGAACCCGCAGACGGCGGAGGAACACCGACGGAGCAGCATGGATCTGACCGGGAGGGTGGCGCTGGTGACCGGGGGAGCTCAGGGCATTGGACGGGCGGCGGTCCAGGAGCTGCTGCGGAGTTCAGCCAAGGTCGGTACCGGCTCTGGTTCTACTGGGGGTTCTCCTGCTGCTTCTTTCGTGTCTGTTCTGTTATTTACATGTGGTTCTTTAGTCTCTGTTCTTCAGTGGTTCTTTACTGTTTGTTCTCTGCTGTTGGTTCTTCATTATTTGTTCCTCTGTGTTCTAACTTCAGGGTTCATCTCAGCTCATTTTCCTCCCAGAGGAACGTCTGATCAGTGACTTGTGTTCCAGTCTAGATTAAAACTCTGAAGCTTCTTTATGTTCTAAAGAGAACCAGGAAAGTAAAGTTCACCTCAGAGTCAGTTTATGAGAAACTTCTTCACACTCTGCCGCAGCTCTGAGAACCAAAACCACCAGTGTGACACTTAGAACGACTTTCTTTAAATATCATCCTGTAGAACGACGTTCTCCGACAGCGAGAACACTGAGAGACAACAGAGCAGAACAGTCTGATCAAACAAACAGTAAAAGTTCCGATAATTAGTTAGATTTGGACTCCCATCAAACAGGAAGTTTATAAATTCAAGAATAAGACTGAAGATTAAAAGTTAGAAAGTTTAATTTTACTGTTTAATATTTTATAAGAATTAATTCATGTAAAATAATTAGATTTTACCTGACTGAAGTACGATTAACTAGATTAACACACATTTTATTAAACAGAAGAAGTTTAAAAATTAAAGAACAAGATTGAAGATTAAAAGTTAGAAAATTAGAGAATTAAAGATGACGTCACACCAATGAACCAACAGCTAAAAGTAAAATAAAACCTAAAATAAACAGAAACGATACAGAATAAAACACTGAAACTAATTAAAAATACAAAATAAACTTTATTTATCGTCTGCCAACGACAACAAAAATAATCATAGTTTTACTCAGACTTACTTTATTTGACATAAAACTTGTTTGATAAATAAATATGTTCAAATGGTGATGGAATATTTATGAACATTTTATTTTTTTACAGTTTGCAGATTTTATTCTTAATATTGTGATAATTATTGATAATGTGTTTTAAATGTGTAGTAGACGCATAATTTTCACGTTTAAATCAAAAATCAGTTTTCTTTTTCTTACAAATATTTTTAAATGTATTTAAATCAAAATATAAAAGCAAAATATATCTTTAATTTACATAAAAACTGTATTTTTACTGTATTTAAATCAGCTAAAAATAAAACAGTTTTATTATAATTAATTCTTCTGTAGCATTAAACAGTAAAATTAGACTTTCATTGTAAAAAGAAAGTATCAATTCATATGTTGATTGTAAGAAACTAACGTAAAAACTACATTTTTAATCAAGTTTACATCAAAAATCTGCATTTTTACAAACAACTCTTCATTCTTTTAAAATCTCCAACCATAAATTTACACAATTTTCCTGTTTTTAAACCAACTAAAGAATAATTTTACTAATATTTCCTGTTATTTTTACCTCTCCGAGCCGGTAAAAGGTGTTTAGAAGCGTCACTAGAACCTCCTGCAGTGGTTCTGGTTCTCTGACGGTTCTGTGTTCTGCAGGTGGCCGTGGTGGATCTGAACCAGGCCTGTGGAGAACAGTGCAAGGAACAGCTGGACGCCGAGTTTGGAGAAGGGAACTGTTCCTTCATCCAGTGTGACGTTTCCGACGGCAACGCGCTGACAGGTAACGCTCAGAGAACCCAGAGAACGTTCCCTCAACGCTGGCTAATATCCCCCACAAGTTCTAATAAGTTAAAACGTTTTCTGAACATTTCCAATAACGTTCCTCTGAAGTTAAAACGACGTTCCAACGTCAGCGCTCAGACGACGTTCTCATAAACCCAGATTATGTTCCATGGAAGAACGTCAGCCCAGCATTCACAAAATGTTTTCCAGATGTTCTAGAGACTGCAATGATAATAAAGTACAAAACGTTCCATACCAACATCCCAAGACGTTCTCAAGATCTCAGATGACAGAACGTTCTTCATTAAAGGTGTATTAAAAGTGGAACATTTTGACGTTTTGTTGAGGGAACCCATTATAGGACGCGCTACTAAAGGAAAGATGTTCTACGTGCAACATTTAGAAAACGTTTTTAGGATGTTCTCAAGACTTCAGATGACAGAACGTTCTTTATAAGACGTTCCTGTACTGCCGTTTATTAACAGAGGTGGAACCTTCAGGCTGCAATGTTCTGATATTGTTGAGGGAACACACTGTGGAACGTGTAAAATGTTCCCACAATGTTCCATGATGACAATAGGAAATGTCAAGCCAACATTCACAGAATGTTTTCCAGATGTTCTTGAGTCCTCTCCTAGTTTTTATTGAACTTCCTGCAATGATAACAAAGAGCAAACGTTCCATACCAACATCCCAAGACGTTCTCAAGACCTCAGATAACAGAACGTTCTTCACACAACGTTCAGTAACGTTCCTGTAATTATAAATATTACACTTAGCACATTTTGTGTTTTTGTTGAGGGAATGTTCTTCCATAGAATCTTTCCACAGTGATAACAAAGGAAGGATGTTCTCAATGCAGCATTTAGAAAACGTTTTCAGGATGTTCTTGAGACCACAGAAGACAATGTTTATTATTAAAGGTGGAATATTTTGCTTTTTTGTTGAGGGAACCCATTATAGAACGCGCTACTAAAGGAAGGATGTTCTACGTGCACATTTAGAAAATGTTTTTAGGATGTTCTTGAGACCTCAGACGACAGAACGTTCTCTCTAAGAGCTTACTGAGGAGACATTTTAGTCATTCTGCTTTTAAGAGGAACCTTCTGGGAACTTAAAAATGTGTAGAACATTGCAAAATCTTTCTCAGAACATTTTTGTAATGATTCTGTCTGAGACACTGTCATCGGTGTTCTCAGTCTGAGTTGCTGCGTTATGAAACGACGGTGGATTGGAAGAACTTGACGTGTTGTGAGGAACTTCCTCCTAATGAAAGAGGAAGTGACATCAGACAGCGAGAACATGACGACTATTTATATCAGCAAGTCGTTCTGCGGCCTCACACTGCAGATATTTATTTCCTCTTTACTCTGCATCAGCTATGGACAGACGTTCCACCTTCAGCAGTAGAAAGACGTTCCACCTTCATCAGTAGAAAGACGTTCCACCTTCATCAGTAGAAAGACGTTCCACCTTCATCAGTAGAAAGACGTTCCACCTTCAGCCGTAGAAAGACGTTCCACCTTCATCAGTAGAAAGACGTTCCACCTTCATCAGTAGAAAGACGTTCCACCTTCAGGCGTAGAAAGACGTTCCACCTTCAGCCGTAGAAAGACGCTCCACCTTCATCAGTAGAAAGACGTTCCACCTTCAGCCGTAGAAAGACGTTCCACCTTCATCAGTAGAAAGACGTTCCACCTTCAGCAGTAGAAAGACTAGAAAGACGTTCCACCTTCATCAGTAGAAAGACGTTCCACCTTCAGCCGTAGAAAGACGTTCCACCTTCATCAGTAGAAAGACGTTCCACCTTCAGCAGTAGAAAGACTAGAAAGACGTTCCACCTTCATCAGTAGAAAGACGTTCCACCTTCAGCCGTAGAAAGACGTTCCACCATGCTGAATGGATCTCCAACAACTTGTTCCTCTGTTCTCTGTTTCTGAACCACACTGCAAAGTGAAAAAATAAAAACTTTTAACCTCATAAGAACGTAATTTGAAATGAAAAATATCCTTAAAACTGTTCTACCTCCAGAATATCAGATGACAGGAACGTTATAAAACGTTCTGTACAAAAAACATTCTGTCTTTGAGAACATCCTTTATTTGGTAGAACATTGTATTGTATAGCATTCTATATGTTCCCTTAACAACAAGCCAAACTGTTCCACCACTGTTATATCTTATTCCAGGAACGTTTTGAAATGTTCTGCATTAAAAACATTCTGTCACTGAGAACATCTTGAATGTTAGTGTAAGAACGTTCTTCTTTTGTGATCATAGAACATCCTCTGACAACATCCTCTGAAGGCTAAAACGTTTCGTCTTAACTTTTAATTCAATTCAATTCAATTCAATTCAATTTTATTTATATAGCGTCAATTACAGTCAAATCGTCTCAAGACGCTTTACAGAACCCATATGCCTGACCCCCAGAGCAAGCCCAAAGGCGACAGTGGCAAGGAAAAACACCCTTTTAACAGGGAAGAAACCTCGAGCAGAACCCGGCTCTAAATAGGGGGGACCCATCTGCCTGCTGGCCGGGCGGGTTGAGAACGTAGTTGGAAATGAAAAATATGCTTAAAACTGTTCCACCTCAGGAATATCAAATGACAGGAACGTTATAAAACGTTCTGCATAAAAACCTTCTGTCATTGAGAACATAATTGGAACGTTCTGTAACATTCTGTGTTCCCTCAACAACGAGCCAAAACATTCCACCTTTAATGTGTCTTATTACAGAAACATTCTAAATGTTCTGCATTAAAAACATTCTGTCATCGAGAACATCTTGAAAACATGCTTTTTGAGTGTTAGTTTGAGAACGTTCTTCTTTCGTTATCATGGAACATAGTCTGACACTCTCTGAATGTTAAAATGTTCTATAGTTTGTTCCCTCAACAAAAAGACAGAACATTCCACCTTTAATATTAAATGTCTGTCTTCAATAACATCTTGAAAACATGTTGTAGATGTTACTTTGAGAACGTTCTTCTTTTGTGATCGTGGAACATACTCTGACAGCGTCCTCTGATTGCTAAAACATTCAATCTTGTTCTTTGGTCATTAGATTCAAATCTTTCCTTGAATCTTTATTAGAACTTGTACTGTAAAGCCAACGTTGTGGAACGTTCTCTGCTGGCTTTGGGCTGTTCTCAGATGTTCTAAGACCCTTAAATGACTGCTCTCTGTGTTCTCTCAGACGCCTTCCAGAGAACCGTGGACCAGTTCGGTCGACTGGACATCGTCATCAACAACGCCGGGATCAATAACGAGAAGAACTGGGAGAAAACCATCCAGGTCAACCTGGTGGGTTTCACTGAGAACCTTCAGGAACCTTCAGGTTCTACTCCTTTAGACGGAACGTTGTGTGATTACCTAAGGTTCCTGTGTTTGTGTCTGCAGACGTCAGTCATTAAAGGAACCTACTTGGGTCTAGAACACATGAGTAAAGAATACGGCAAACAGGGAGGAACCATCATCAACGTCTCCTCCATGGCAGGTAATAATCAATAATCAATAATAATAAAATGGAAACACGTCATCATCTGATCACATTTATCATTTTAAGAACGTGTTCCGTAGCAGAACCAATTCTCATGTTACCAAGACAGAGATAATGTTCTTATTTATTATCAGACTGGGATCTTAATATCTGAATTATTGATCTATCGGTGTATTAATATCCAGGTTATTGATCTATCGGTGTATTAATATCCAGGTTATTGATCTATTGGTGTTTTAATATCCAGGTTATTGATCTATCGGTGTATTAATATCCATGTTATTGATCTATCGGTGTATTAATATCCAGGTTATTGATCTATTGGTTTATTAATATCCAGATTATTGATCTATTGGTGTATTAATATCCAGGTTATTGATCTATTGGTGTATTAATATCCAGGTTATTGATCTATTGGTTTATTAATTTCAATTCAATTCAATTTTATTTATATAGCGTCAATTACAGTCAAATCGTCTCAAGACGCTTTACAGAACCCATATGCCTGACCCCCAGAGCAGCCCAAAGGCGACAGTGGCAAGAAAACACCCTTTTAACAGGGAAGAAACCTCGAGCAGAACCCGGCTCTATATAGGGGGGACCCATCTGCCTGCTGGCCGGGCGGGTTGAGAAGGACAGAAGAGGGCAAGGGGGAGGGATGGGAGAAGAGGGAGGGGTGGGAAAGCAAGGAAAACACAACACACATTTGAATACATGTATGACAGGATATGTGACACAGACAAAGTATAAGCTAACATTGAAAACTGACTCATAATTTACTCTGATGATGTACGGCTCTGACATTAAACATACTCCTTATATAGCTAGCAGTAAAATTCAAACAGTATGTAAGTTAGCATAACAGTATAGTGAAGGCAATGCAGAGTTGACTGGTGGAAAAAGGGGAGCTGGAAGCAGAGGGCTGGAGGAAGGTCAGCAGCAGCATCCCACAGTGGACATGGTGGAGACTGGACCAGCTGGTGGAACATCAACCACAGATCTGAAGCATCCAGCTCTGGGACCAGGGACACTCAGAGAAATAGCACAGGGGGAAACAGAGTGAATGTACTGCAATAACGGTATACATATTAAATGTAAAGGTAGATAGAGAAGGGCTCAGTGCATCAAGAGAGGTCCCCCAGCAGCCTATAGGCCTATAGCAGCATGACTAGAGGCAGAACGAAGGGACGTCCAAGAGGGAGTCAGCTGTGCAATGAAGACACAAGCCGAACCCCTGTGGGTCACCCAGTCAGCCCCAACTATAAGATTTGTCAAAAAGGAACGTTTTAAGCCTGGTCTTAAAAATAGAGAGGGTGTCTGCCTCCCGAACCCAAACTGGGAGCAGGTTCCACAGGAGAGGCGCCTGATAACTGAAGGCTCTGCCTCCCATTCTACTTTTAGAAATTCTAGGAACAACAAGTAAGCCTGCAGCTTGAGAGCGAAGAGTTCTACTAGGATAATAAGGTACTATCAGATCTTTAAGGTATGATGGAGATTGGTTATTAAGAGCTTTATATGTCAGAAGAAGGATTTTAAATTCTATTCTGGATTTAACAGGAAGCCAGTGAAGAGAAGCAAGTATAGGGGAAATATGATCTCTTTTGCTAACTCCTGTCAGTACTCTCGCAGCAGCGTTTTGGATCAACTGTAGATGTTTGAGAGAGCTATTTGGACAACCCGATAATAAGGAATTGCAATAGTCAAGCCTGGAAGTAACAAAAGCATGAACTAATTTTTCTGCATCACTCTGAGACAGAATGTTCCTGATTTTTACAATATTACGCAGGTGAAAAAAGGAAGTCCTACAGACTTGCTTTATGTGTGAGTTAAAGGACATGTCCTGGTCAAAAATAACTCCAAGATTCCTCACAGTAGTACTGGAGGCCAACGTGATGCCATCCAGAGTAACTATTTGCTTTGAAAGCGAGTTTCTAAGATGTTTGGGGCCAAATACAATGACTTCAGTTTTGTCTGAATTTAGCAGTAGGAAGTTAAAAGTCATCCAGGTTTTAATGTCCTTAAGACAATCTTGCAGTCTAGCTAACTGATCAGTTTCATCTGGCTTCATAGATAAATACAATTGTGTGTCATCAGCATAACAATGAAAGTTAATACAATGCTTCCTAATAATATTACCTAAAGGAAGCATGTATAATGTGAAAAGTATCGGTCCTAAGACAGAACCCTGAGGAACTCCATGATTAACTTTAGTATGCTCAGAAGAGTTATTGTTGACATGCACAAACTGGAACCTATCTGATAAGTAGGATTTAAACCAATCCATTGCTGTCCCTTTAATGCCAATTGAATGTTCTAGACGCTGTAATAAAATGTTGTGGTCGATTGTGTCAAACGCTGCACTAAGATCTAACAAAACAAGTATAGAGACTAGTCCATTATCTGATGCTATGAGAAGATCATTATATATCCAGGTTATTGATCTATTGGTTTATTAATATCCAGGTTATTGATCTATTGGTTTATTAATATCCAGGTTATTGGTGTTATTGTCTGTTATTGTTCTAATTATTGATCCTGTGCTGTGAAAAATGAAGCCACACATGAAAAAGAGCAAACTTGTGTCGCCTCATACGCTACATTCCTGCATCTCAAAGCGTCGCTGTGACTCTTTAATCGTTGATTATGTAACAGAATCAGTCTGAACTGCAGACGAACCGAAGTGTTGAGTCAACAGACAGAGAGAATGACTCATTAACGTTTGTGTGGTTTAATAAATCCGACCGGCTGACAGATTTACTGCAACGACACCAGAACCTGAGTGACATTCAGCTGGCAGCGTTTCACTGGTTCTCCTTTCTGTCAGAACGTTACAGATAAACAATCAGTCATCAGCTGTTAAAGCATCTCCTCCTTCTCTGGGATCTTTCAGAGGATTAAAAAGCAAACCAGTCCAACTGAAAACTTCTCGTGTGTCTTTTTTTTTGTCATTTTAGTTTGTTTATCCGTCTCATTTTCTCGTTTTCTGTCCATTTTTGGCCACTTTCTGTCTCGTTTTTGGCTATTTTCTGTTTCATTTTAGTCATTTAGTTTCTTTGGGTCATTTTAGGCAAACTTCAAATCATTTAGGACTTTTTTTGACACATTTTAAGCACATTTTCAGTCATTTCCGACAATTTTAAAGCCATTTCAGATCAGATTTTGTCATTTTGTCCTATTTTCCGGTTGTTTTGGGTCGATTCTGGGACGTCTCTGAGTTCTTTCTCCTCCTTCCTCAGGACGTTAAAAGGAACGTCAGTGAGTTAAACGTGGGATTCTGCTGCTGTGTTTTCATGGACTGTGGCTTTAAGCCTCGTGGGTTTGTGGAAGATGTTCTAGAGTGTCTAAAACAAACAGCGACTGATCAGGACAGAACCGGTTTTGTTTTGGTTTGAGGTTTATCTGAGGAGAGCTTCTGGTGTTTTCTGTCTCTGGGGGGGGCTTTATTCAGGTTTACGGAGGAGTTCAGACCAATCCTGCTGCTGATTATCAGGACGATGATCAGCAGCTGAGGGTGGAGAGAACAGAGCGGCTTCCAGGGAAAGAAAACAGAGTTCAGTGTTGGAGGACAGATGGAGCTCTGAGCAGCTTCTGACGGACGTGGATCAGCGTTTAACGACGTGGAACAGAACAGACACGAAGACAAAACTCAGACGTCTTAGAAAGCAGAAAAAAGGAAAATGATTTTTTTATTTGGGAGTTTTTTGTTCTAAAGTTCCGCAGAAGTTCCAGAATAAAAAAATGACTCCACAGAACTACTGAAGTTATTCATTTTCACACAAATCTAGAAAGATTTTAAGTTTTTTTTAGCTGCTCTGAGCAGCTTTGTGTCATCTGAGGCTGTTTTTTGAGTCATTTTTCCACCATTTTTTTAATCATTTTGAACAAGTTCATGTTAATTTTTAAACAGGTTTTGGAACATTTAGAATGTTTCAACAATTCTGCACAGATTTATGACATGACATTTTAAACCATTTTAAGTCATTTTTGCACAAATTTATGTAATTTTTAATAAACTTTGAGGTTTTTTTTAGCAATTGCAGACAGATTTATGAGATTTAAAACCATTTTTGAGTCATTTTAAGACAGTCTGACAATCATTTTTGGGCATTTTCACACAGATTTTGTCATTTTGGACAAATTTTTAAGCATTTTGATTGATTTTTTTTTTCAACAATTCTGCACAACTCTGTCCCATTTCTGACAGTTTTTGAGTCATTTTAAGTGAATTCATGTAATTTCTTCAGTTTTTGAGTCATTTTTAACCGTTGTTACGCTGATTTTGCACAAATTCATGTCATTTTGGACAAATTTTGAGTCATTTTGAGTCTGAATAATTCCAGCTGTAGAAAGATGTTCCTCCATGCTGAATGTATGTCCAATAACCTGATTCTCTGTTTCTGAGCCATGCTGCATTCATTTATTCATTCAGCAGCTTTATTTGTCCCTTTGTGTTCATTTTTAACAGGTTTTGGAACACTTAGAATACATTTTTTAAAAATTCTTCACAGTTTTGAGTCATTTGGACACATTTTAAAACATTTTGAATGAATTTTAAACAGTTCTTAGGTCATTTCAACCATTTTTTCAAGTTCATGTACTTTCAGACAGTTTTTGAGTCATTTTTTACACCTGTTTTGCACAAATTTATGTCATTTTGGAGAAATTTTGAATGTCTTTCCTCCCTGTGTAAACTGGTTCAGAAGCTGCTGTTTTCATGTTTACACTGAAAAAACTCACGGAGGAAACATTAAATTCAGTTTCTCTCTCAGATCGTGACCTGTTTGTTCTCCGTCTTCCAGCCTTCCTTCACTCTCCTCACCAGCCGGTTTACACGGCAACCAAACACGGAGTCATCGGCTTCACCAGAGCCATGGCGGTAAGACGACACACCACAGGATGGAGGTTTTATACGACCATAAGCTGCTGTAGGGACCACAAAGAGACAGAAAATAGAAGATGGGTATAACAGACACAGAACAAGACACGAGTTGACAAAAATGACACACAAAATGACAAAAATGAGAAACAAAACAACAAAACATTTCCTTCACGTGTTCCTTAAATCTAGACTTTTAAACCTGCTCATCTCTGATTATCCTTCCTGGTCTGACCACCAGGAGGCGCTGTACGAGTCGTTCTCAGACTTCTGTTGTTTCAGGACGCGTCCTCTCAGGGCGACTACGGCGTCCGGATCAACGTCTTGTGTCCGGCCTTCGTGGACACGCCGCTGCTGCACTCGGTGGAACACGAGGACAACATGGGAAAGTTTGTCAAGTACAAGGAAGACTTCAAACGCAGCATGAGCAAATTTGGAGTTCTGCAGTGAGTTCTCCTGGGTTCTATGTTTGGAGTTCTTCAGTAGGTTCTTCTAGATTTTTAGAGTTCTGCAGTAAGTTCTTCTAGATGTTTGGAGTTCTTCAGTAAGTTCTTCTAGATGTTTGACCAGTAGATTATCTTTATAAATCCAGTTCCGGTCCTTTATTTGAAAGTCCTTCCTGTCTGCAGGCCGTCGCTGATCGCTGAGGGGATGATGAGGCTGATCAGAGACTCCAGTCTGAACGGAGCCGTCATGAAGATCACCTGCTCCAAAGGAATCCACTTCCACACCTACGAGCCCATGTCAGCCTGAGCCGGACTCTGCTGGACTCCATTCCTTCTCTATTTAATGATCCCGTGATGTCACTGTGGGACCGGCCCCTGATTGGTCCGATCAAACTGTGTTGTTGTCAGGAATGATTGTTGCTCAGCTGATTTCTGGTTTGTGTGAAAATGAAACCTGTTGAGATCCGAGACGTATTTACTGGAATGTTAAATTTAACGCTGTTTTTACAGTTGTAATGAGTGACATCACAGCTAACAGCTTGTTAGGTTACCACGGCAACAATTAACTGATTATCGTCAGTTATTAAATTACTGGCAGACTGTTTTCAGATTTCTGATTTAATCACAAACTGATAAATGGATCATATGACTGAAATACAGTTTAATGATGCTGCCTCCACCGTGCTTCACATCATGATGCTGCCTCCACCGTGCTTCACATCATGATGCTGCCTCCACCGTGCTTCACATCATGATGCTGCCTCCACCGTGCTTCATCATGATGCTGCCTCCACCGTGCTTCATCATGATGCTGCCTCCACCGTGCTTCATCATGATGCTGCCTCCACCGTGCTTCACATCATGATGCTGCCACCACCGTGCTTCATCATGATGCTGCCTCCACCGTGCTTCATCATGATGCTGCCTCCACCGTGCTTCATCATGATGCTGCCTCCACCGTGCTACACATCATGATGCTGCCACCACTATGCTTCACATCAGTTCTTAGAAACACCAGATGATTCTGATGTACCTGTACACATCATCAGTAATGTATCCTGGGGTCATAGGGTGTTTCGGGTCTTTCAACATTAGACACCCTCGCCCAGGCGACCCATCTCCGGTTGATCAAGCCGCAGCTTGTGTACAGGTAGCATTCGCTTCCCCCCATGGTTCTCCTCTCCGGATCCAGAGCCATCTCGAAACTTTCTCCGCTGCTTCGGTGATGTTCTTGATGGCTCTGCTCCTTGCCATTCCCGTGATGCCCAAGGCACTTAGGGCTTTGTGGAGAGATTGCCCCACAATTCCTCTGCTGCCAGCTTCGATGGGCATACACCTTGCCTTCCAGTCCTGTGTACGACAGTCGATGACCAGATCTTCATACTTGGTCCTCTTCCTTTCATGGGCCTCCCCCAGACGGTCCTCCAATGCTTCATATCATGATGCTGCCTCCACCATGCTTCAAATCATGATGCTACCTCCACCATGCTTCACATCATGATGCTGTTCAATCTCACAGATCAACCAGTTTGCAGCAGTCACAGCTTGTTTGAGTCTTTCAGGTTCCCCTCTGATGGTGTGTTTGGTTCTGGTTCTGTTCTCAGAGGACCACGATGCTGAAGGAGTTTTCCTGGTTTTAGTACATTCAGTAAATAGAATCTTAAACTTTGAGTGTCAGTGCGGCTGTATTTGAAAATGATTTTTCCACAGAAGGAACCGTGTCTAGAAGATGATCCTGGTGTCAGATGTACAAATGTAAACTTAATCCTGGTGATGGTGCTACAGGAAGCTCAGGGGTCTCAGGATTCATCCTCTGAGGAGCATGGATGTTCACATACTTTGTCAGTTTGGTCAGTAATTATTGAAATATCACAGTATGGCTGTAACATGAAAATAAAAATGTATAAAATGGACATTTGTACCCGAGTGTGTCTTCACCCTCCTGTTGTGCTCATTTACGGGCACCAATAATATTGTTTCATTGTCTGAAAAAAATCCCAAAATTCTGCAAAAAATTCCCCAAATTGATAAAAAAATTTGCAACATTTTCAGAAAGAAAATTCCAAAAATTCCTTAAAAGTTTCCCTTAAATATTTTTATTTTATTTTTAAAAATCCCCAAATTTGACAAGAAATAAAAATTTTACAAAAAATATTTTCAGAGAATGAATAAAAATCTCCCCCCAAAAATCCTAAAAACATCTAAACTGATTCCATATATATCAGTAAAAGTTTGAATATTTTCTTTAAGAACTAAACTAAACTACTCTTTAAGAGTTGTTAAAGACTTTTTAATACTTCTTTTTTCCACCAAAAAATGTTCAAAAATTTCCCAAAAATGTTAAAAAGGTTAAAGCTTTCATTGTGAAATTTTTCTCCCACATTTTCATCGTTAAAACAGGTCAGTTTGACCCGCAGGACGACACGAGGGTTAAACCAGAGCAGATGCTGAACCCTTCCACCAGGTAAGATGGTTCATTTCAGACTGAAAATGCAAATCGCTCACTCTGATCTAAACCTGTCTGCTCTCCTGTTTGTTTTCCAGGTTGAACGCTGTAAAAGAGTCCAACCCAAAGCTGGGACAGGTCAGTGTGTTGCAGATTATCAGCTTTTTAAACAGCTCTTATCAGCTGCCTGCTAGCGTGTCCTGATGGCTTTACATTCGATCTTATCTGCTCTGATTAAGTCAATCATTTACAGGTTTGTAGTGAGATGTTGACAAATGTTCAGTATCTCTGGACTTGTTCATTTAATGACAGAGTTGAGGGTTTGTTTTAGGCGTCTCCCTGGCTGATAAGTGGATCGTTCATGCTTTATTGTTTTTCAGCGCTGAATCATGGTCGATACAGTTTGGTCTTCCAGTCAGTGTTTAGAAGATGAAGCTTTAAATTCAGCTCCGTCGTTGGTCCTGTTGGTCTCCATCAGTCTGAACATTGTCCTGTATAAACCAGGGCTGGGACTTTGACGCGTTAATTTTGATTCATTAATTACTGAAGAAATAACGCGTTAACTAAATTAGCACATTTAATCGCACCTTTCTCGGTTCCCTAATTCGTGGCACACAAGTAACACTGATGAACACTCCAGACCAGTAGGCGGCGCTAATGAACCTAAAGTCTGTCTGCAGCGTACCGTCTGTGGTCTGCAGTGAAGAAGATCCACAGGAGTGACGTCAGCTTGGATAAAACATCGACTGTATGTAAAGATGGACGTAACGTCCGGCTCCAAAAATGAACCCAACACAAAGTGCCAAAAACTTGCAATACCACACCGTCCACCAGGGGCTGGCTCTAAAAAGCTCCATAGACCCCAATTCACCACAGGAAAAACTAAAATTTGATAGACTGCTTAAAGTTTTGTGAGGTCAGGGGGCGGGGCTACTTGAGTGACAGTCTGGTCTGGAATGATTGACAGGTCCTATGGAGGAGACAGACCAGACTCTGTTCTCCTCGTTTATATTAATTCTGATAAAATAACTGATGGTGTATTTATCGGTGGAGCAGCAGAACCTTTTCCACAAACAGTTTTTCTGCCTGTTGGTTTGTTTTAACCCATTTTCTACCTTCAGCTGATTCTACCAGCAGACACTGAAAGGACTCTGATAGTTCGGTAAGTGTTTATTTTCGTATCGGTGCCGCTTTTAATGCACTTTATATGCAGCTGTAGTGTCAGATATAATGTGTGCCATGCTCTCCAGATGTTGGTGGAGTTTATTTGTGTGTGTGTTGACCAGAGAAAAGAGTTTGGTCTGAAATGTTTGCTAGGTTAGCGTCCCACATGTTCTGTGGCTCAGCTAAAGCTAACTCTCTCCAACTTCTGGATCTCTGGAGTTGCTTGTTGTTCAAATATCTTCTAGAGGTGCTGAAGCTCAGAAAGTCTGAGATGTTTGTTCAGAATCAGCTCATTCTCAAGTCTGATCTGAACTGTCGTCTTTAGTTTGAACTTTCCCTAAACGTAGGAGTTAATGACAGAGCAGCACATCCAGACTGAAGAGATTAAACTTCAGTGTCATTCATTGATGTTAAAGTGCAGTTTTTCATGTTTGTTGCTCATGCTCCCGACCAAACCAGTCCAGGTGGAAGACGATGTCAAGAGAAGCTCCAGAGGATGAAAATCACACATTTACGTTGGAAATAAATGACTTCAGAGTCTCCACCTGTCTACTGGTGGCCTCCCTCTCTAGTCTCTCAGGTCTTGAGGACGTCCTGCTCTAGTCACATTTATTCATGTTCCATCTTCCTTCCATTTCTTAATGATGGATTTAACTGGACTCCAGGAGATCTTCAGGAACTTTAAATGTTCTTGTATCGTCCTGACTGATGTTCTTCAACAACCTTTCCTCAGAGGTTCTTGGTTCTTCAGTCTTCATGGTGTAGTTCTATCCAGGAGTTCTGATCCACCAGAGACTGGACCTTCCAGATCCAGGAGTCTTTATCCTCCAACCACTGACCTCAGATCATCCATTGATCACTGATGACTTCTGGAACCAAGTGGCTGCTCTGAGTTCAGTTAAATGAATGAATTCTTACATTTTAGATGTTTAATTAATAGACATTATCATCATGAAGAAAAAGGTGGAGCCTCGTTTAAATATCCAGTGTTTTGCTTTATTCCAGTGTTCTGTTTTTACAACGATAGATTTATACCCTGTGTATTTACATGCTCATACTGTTAGCTGCAGAAAAGGAGGAAGTCCTACCGACCGTCCCGTCCAATAAGAACCCTCCTCACAGATGAAACATGACGGCTGCCGTTGGCTACCTTCTCATCGCTACGCTAAGCGATATCAAAATTACAAAGTCTACCAGCGTGTTTGAAGGTACAGTTGGCCTCTTGGTTTGCTCTGCAGAGCTTCATTCTCAGAACGGGTTGATGCGAAGTCCGGTTCCCAGCGGAGAGAACGGGTTCACCTTGGCCCACATCAGCGCGTCGTTGAGGGAGATGGCCGATTTACCGTCCTCCAGCAGGAACACTGGACCCTACAGGAACACAGAGAAGGAAATAAATCCAGAGTCATGTCACCTAGAAAGAGTCAAACACATTAAACTTATTTAGACACTTCTCTAGACTTAAGACCATCTTGTACTTGAAATAAGATTAATTGAAGCATTTTGAGCTACGTCTTCTCACAGTTAGCTATTTTGATTCTGTTGAATTTTTTGTCTCTATTTTTGTTTTGATTCGTGTCGTTTGTCAAATTTTTTGTTGTTTCATTTCTTGTTCTTGTCATTTTTTGTCTCGTTTTTGCACATTTGTCTCGTTTTTGTTGTTTTTTTCTTTTTGTCTGACTTTCGTTTCATGTTTTTGTTGTTTTGTTTCTCATTTTTGTTTTTGTCTTTCCTTTTCATCTTGTTGTTTTTGTCTTATTTTTGTCATTCTGTGTTTTGCTTTATTCGTTCTTTTGCGTTCCGTTTTGTGTTTTTTGTCTTGTTTTTGTCATGTATCCGTTGTTTTTTGTTGCCTTGTAACTTGTTTGTTTAATCTTGTCTCTTTTTTTGTTTATTTGCTGTCGTTTCTCTATTTTTTTGGTGTTTTGTATCTCATTTTCACAATGCTTTGTCTTGTTTTTGTTGATTTTTGGCTTCTTTATCTGACTTTTGTCGTTTGATCATATAGTAAAAACTGGTCCAGTCCACTTGAGATCAAACTGAATGTGTCAAAATGTTTCCAAACACAGATTTTAGTCCACCGTTTTCATGTTCGATGGAGCCCAAACTTGACTAATCTGAATGCTGACTGAGTCATGTCACTTTTATACAACCTAAAATAAGTAAAATACATTTTAACTTCTGTACTCGACATGAATGTTTAAAAAGCAAATGTCTACTTTTGAGTTAAAAACAGCTGCTTTTGAGGATCGCTGGCTGACCCTAAAACACAACACCTCCAAATGCTGTCAAAACACAACTAGATATTAAGATTTCTAGCTAACTGTGAGAACATGTATCTCAAAATGCTTCAATTCATCTTTGTAATCTTATTTCAAGTACAAGATGGTCTTAAATCTAGATAAGTGCCACTGTAGTACAACTCGAAATAAGTTTAAACATCTCAAATTAGGAGGTTACATGAAAGCAAAAATCTATTTTTGAGTGAAAAGCTATTATTTTTTATCATGCCTGGCTTATTTTAAGACACCTAAGCTTGACAATCCCGGTAAAATAGAGCTTAAAATAAGTTTTTCCAGATAATTTTGAGATCTCAATATTCTAAATATCACATCTTATTTCAAGAAATCTCACCAAGACATTTTCACTTGTTCTATTGGCAGATTTTTGTTCACTTAGTTCCTTGAAATAAGTTTTTTCTTGTTTTGAAAGGGCCCTTTTTCCAATGCAGTACCAACCAAAACAAACACAAACCTGGATCCTCTGGCCGGTGAAGCAGGACAGCTGCAGGTCTGAGTGGCTCGGCAGGTTGGATCCGGTCACGTAGTCGGCACCGGACAGAACCAAGGCAGCTGGGAGAGGAAACGGTCATCAGATATAGATTATTTACTGAGATGTCGATGGACTGCTTCATTAATTTCTCTCTCTAAAGCTTCATTTGTCCTCCAGAGCTGAATCTAAACCGAAGCTAAAGGAGGGGTTTTATCATTTACACTGATGTGTATCTGTAAAAACCTAGATAAAATGGTAAAAATTATTAAAAATTTGTCCACAATTATCCAACATGAGTTGAAACTCGTCTGAAAATGGTCCAAAATGACTCAGGTGGTCCATAACATTTCAAAATGCTACACTTTTAGTTCACAATTTAAACTATTAGCGTCCACTTCTAGCTAACAATATAAACTATTGCCATGCTTTTAGCTCACAATTCAACTGTTAGCCCACATTTTCAGCTAGTAATTCTACTGTTAGTCATACTTTTAGCTGACAAATTCAACTGTTAGCCACACTTCTAGCTAACATATTCAACTGTTAGCCACACTTCTTGCTAACATATTCAACTGTTAGCCACACTTCTTGCTAACATATTCAACTGTTAGCCATACTTCTAACTAACAATTTAAAACCATTAGCCATGCTTCTGCTAGCAAAATATTAGCCACACTTTTAGCTCACAATTCAATTTAGCCACATTTTTAGCTAATAATTCAACTGTTAGCCTCACTTCTAGCTAACAATTTAAACTATTAGCCACTCTTCTAACAAAATGCTAGCTACACTTTTAGTTCAGAATCAGCTGTTAGCCATATTTTAGCTAATAATTTCAACTGTTCGTCATGCTTTTAGCTGACAAATTCAACTGTTAGCCACACTTCAAGCTAATAAATTCAACTTTAGCTACACTTTTAACTAATAATTTTAACTGTTTGCCATACTTCTAGCTAACAAATTGAACTGCTTCAAACTGTTGCTAACAATTTGAACTGTTAGCCATACTTTAAGCTAATTTACAGTGTTAGCCATACTTCAGGTGACAACTTCAACTGCTTTAACTATTAGCTCACAAGTTCAACTATTAATTGTTCTAGCTAATATTTAAACTGTTAGCCACACTTTTAGCTAAGAATGTAAAAAATCTTTGTCACACTTTCAGTTGACAAAGTCAACTGTTAGCCATGGTCTAGCTAACAATTTAATGACCAAAAAAGCAAAAAAAACAAAAACAAAAATAGACACAAATGCCCCCAAAGTGACCTCAAAGAGACACAACATGGGTAGAAAGGATCCAAATTGGCAAATGTGCCAAAATTAGCTAAAATAAATGCAAACAACCACAAAGATATGAAAACAACCAAAATGTGACACAAAACTACCAAAACTAACTGCAATGACCACAAAGAACCCAATAAGACTAAATGATCCAGATGGGACTCATATTGGCCTCTGTCTAAAGATCTAAAAACTGGAACCTTGTCTATTCAGACTCTAACATGTCAGATTCTACTGATGCTAGAGAATCAAAGTTGGAGGAATGTGGATCAAAGATTATATTTTAGTAGAAATATGGATCCATCCATAGATATACACTTACAGGACCTTTATCGAGACACTAGATCATCCTGGATTGGAGATTTTGCATTTCTTTTCAGTTTTCAGGATTCAATAAATAAAACTGAACATCAACTGGATTCATTCAAACCAGTTTGTTTGGTGTTTTTTCAGGGTGAAATGGAAAATTCCATATGAAATTCTCAAAAATCTCCAAATTATTGATCTGGACTTATTTTATTAACAATAATAATAATAATAATAACATATGTATGGTGCTTGTTACTCAAAGACGCTTTACATAAAAATCATCAAACATTAAATTAAAGATAAAACAAGTCATAAAACACATCATAAAAACAAGTTAATATATGTTGTTAAAAGCAATTCTGAATTTTGAGTTTTTAGCTACAGGTCAGACAGAACAAACCATTTTAATCCACCGTCCAATCAGAAGCGTCTCTCTGTCACCTGATGTTTACCTGAGTCTGTCGGCTGGATTCTCCTCTGGAGGCGACTGAACTCGTCTCTCTGAGTCTCTGACGGAGGACTGAGGAAAACAGGAAACATTGTGCAGCATTCAGCATAATTACACTAATTATATAACGACAGTAATCAGAATATCTGCAGCCTGAAGGACACAATCTGGACGTTCCACCTTAACAACAGTTTGGGGACAATTCTTCGGTCTCCAAGCAAATTTAAAAAGAAAAAGTCGATTAACAGTTTCATTGATTAAAATCCAGTAAAATGATGTAAGTTGATGGTCACATGTTGTAAAAGAACAAAATACAGAATTTTAGCGTATCCTTTAGCCTGTTTTTAGTTTTTTACAGTCAACATTTAAAATAAGAATTTATTGAGTACAGGTTTGACCTGATTTACAGTCAACATGTAAATTAGTACTTTTTATCTGATGTTGTTTGGTTTGGTTTTATTTATATTTTAAAGCAGGAAAAAGTCATAAAATACTTTTTTTTTTAATAATAATATAAAAAATTGTAGCTGACTTAAATACAGAAAAAGAGTAAATTTATGGTCATTATATACATATGTATACATATATTTCATCAGCAGACTCTGTCCTCTCCTATGTTGCCATGGTAACCGTATGCATTATGATGCCTCCCCAGCATCACATCCAGGAGACAGAAACTGAAGATACAATGGACCGGTGTTTGTGTGTATCTGTGTTATATTGTGTTGTTGTTGTGTAGTGTTGTGTTGTTGTTATGTTGTGTTGTTATCGTGTAGTTGTGTAGTATTGTGTAGTTGTGTAGTGTTGTTGTTGTTGTGTAGTACTGTGTTGTTGTAGTTGTGTTGTGTAGTGTTGTTGTGCAGTATTGTGTTGTTGTCGTGCAGACCTACATGTTGTTGCTCTGAGCTCTCCAGGCCTCCAGCTCCACCGTCAGCTGTTCGATCTTCAGAGGAACTCTGACCTCCCTCCTCTTCAGCAGCTGACTGACAAACAAAAGTTCCGTAAACGTTTCTTCTCCAAACGCTTTTCATTAGAATTATCTGAATGTAGAACGTTCACAACAACACTGAGATGTTTGGTGATTTTAAAAAAGTACAGTTATAAAAACTACAGTTACGTTTTTATTCCTTAATGTACATAATTTTACTTTCAAATGATGTAAATCCAGGAAAACAGTCATTTTGTGCTGTTTTTTGTTGTCTTGTGTCTTGTTTTGTGTCCCAGTTTTGTCTCTTTGTCTCTTATTTTATCTCATTTTGTGTCCTGATGTCTTTTTTTCCTCTCATTTTCAGCATTTTGTCCTGTTTGTCTCTTGTTTTTGTTGTTTTGTGTCTCGTTTTTGTCGTTTTGTGTCTCGTTTTTGTTGTTTTGTGTCTCGTTTATGTCGTTTTGGGTCTCATTTTAGTTGTTTTGCATCTCGTTTTGTAACTTGTTTTTGTCATTTGTTGTTCTGTGTCTCACTTCGATCGTTTTGTCTCGTTTTTGTCGTTTTTCGTCTCATTTTGATCGTTCTGTGTCTTATTTTGATTATTTTGTGTCTTGTTTTTGTCGTTCAGTGTCTGGTTTGCGTTGTTTCCTACCTGGTGTATTCGTAGAGGGCGGGTACGATGCTGCTGTAGTGGCGTCTGATGGCCAGCAGGGCGCCGATGTAGCCGCAGAGGATCAGCAGCTCACTGCGAACTCTGAAAACACACAAAGCCGTCAGTCTGTGGAGGGAGAAGCAGAACTAAAGAAGCGGCTGCGGAGGTTCGTACTCGGTCAGTTTGGCCGCGACGAGGTGGTCGGTTCTGATGTAACTCAGCAGGTCCAGGATTGGCTGAACGCTGTCCACCGTCCAATCAGATCCGGCCAGCTGTTCTAGTGGAGAAGAAACAGGAAAGAAATTTTAAAAAGACATCAGAGCTGCAAATACTCAACATTTTTAGTGTTGACTTGTCTCTAACATGTCAGAAAATTTAGAAAAGCATGGATCACAGTTTACTCAAATGTCTTGTTTAGTCCAAATATATTCAGGTTTAGTGTTTTAGATTTAACTGTTAGAATCAATGCTAACCCTCAAATTTACCTATTAACATCGATGCTAGCCCTCCAAGCTAACATTAACGTCCGAGCTAATGTTAGCTTCAAGGGCTAGCATCAATGTTTGCATGTAAATACCAAATATGTTTGGTATTTACCTGTTAGAATCGTGGAGGTGTTTTTAGTGCCTTTAGTGAGAGTGAAGACAGAATGGCCAGATGGGGTCTAAACTCGGTACCTTTGACGTGCTGGATGCCGATCTGAAGAGCGTCTTCGGGATCACAGCTCAGCAGATGGAATTTAACGGCTGAGAATAGATCTCCGTCATGTTCGGCTGCTGCTGCCAGCCTCTTACACTCCTCCATGGACGGGAGCTGGCACTGCAGCGACACACAGCGCCATGTTGGTACCAGCAGAACCCAAACAGAACCTCACCCAGAACCCAAACAGAACCTCACCCAGAACCCAAACAGAACCTCACCCAGAACCCAAACAGAACCTCAAACAGAAAACAAACAGAACCTCACCCAGAACCCACCCAATCACTCACCCTCTCGTGTAATTGGTTGATTTCGGCGGTGCTTCCTGGGTAAAAGGCGCACAGTTTGGCCAATAAGATATGGTTGTCTGGAATCATTCCCAACAGGTCGGCAGAAAGTTCCCTGAACAAGAAGGTCAGAAGTTACTCAGTGAAGTGATGCGGCTTTACAGATGTTTTTACTGCAGATGTTTCACTTCTCACAGCAGGAAACAGACAAATTTATGGTTTCTACCTGTGCAGGTATGTACTGCGATCTGTTTCAACATTTAACACCTGAGTTTGAGAAACTTTAGTGACAACTGGTGGTCAGATTTTAACTTTTAATGTCTGTAGCTAATATTAGCTTGGTGGGCTAGCATCGATGTTAACAGCTAAATATGATATTTACCCGTTAGAACCAATGCTAGCCCTTGAGGCTAATGTTAGCTTGGAGGGCTAGCATCAATGTTTACTGCTAAATATCAAACATATTTGATATCAAACATGTTTGATATTTAGCTGTTAACACCAATGCTAGCCTTTCAAACTAATATTAGTTTGAAGAGCTAGCATCAACGATTTACAGCAAAATATGATATTTACTTGATAGAATCAATGCTCGCCCTCTAAGCTAATGCTAGCAGCTAAATATGATATTTACCTGTTGACACTGATGCTAGTCCCCAAAGCTAATGTTAGCAGGTAAATATGATATTACATGCTTAA